>NC_079912.1:3567226-3800033 GCF_024868665.1 Triplophysa rosa
CACACACACACACACACACACGCTCAGTGAGAGCACACATTTAGGATAAAGGAGAGAGAAGCACAGGTCAAATATAACAGATAATAAATTCCTATATGCAATATTAATTAAGTAAAACTTTAAAATTCTAAAGCAGCCCCCCCGGTCAGGCAGACACAAAACTCTAATCGAGAAAAAAAACCTCAGGAGTTCAGGTATTATAGGTATTAGAACCTCACGGAGTTGTTGGGCATAGCCCAACCCGCAGCTCTGCAGATGTCTGCAAGAGAGGCGCCCTGAGCCAGTGCCCATGAGAGGTGTGCCTCACTCCCAACGGGCAGGGGCAAATTGAGATCGGTATGCCCTAACGAGGGCATCCACGATCCAGTGCACCAGCCTCTGTTTGGAGACAGTCCTCCTGCTGACCTCCAAAACAGACAAAGAGCTGCTCAGAGCTTCTGGGCTCTGCGTGCGGTCCAAGTAGAGGCGCCGTGCGCGTACTGGACACAACACAGATAGGTTGGGTCTTCCTCCCCGGTGGGGAGCGCCTGCAGGTTCACCACCTGGTCTCTCGGGAGAGTGGTGGGAACCTTGGGCATGTAGCCGGGGTGGGGTCTCAAGATAACGTGAGAATCCCGGCCCCGAGTTCTATATAATCTGTGGACACGGAGGGTGCTTGTAGTTCCCCTACCCTGTTGGAGGTGAGCGCCATGCGGAAAGCCGTCTTTATCAAGACTGAGAAAGAGCGGCAACCCCGAGAGGCTCGAAGGGGGCGGGGCCTCTTGAGGCCCGCCACCTAGGTCGCAAGAGGGTACGGAGCGCGGGTAGAGTGGTCACCCTCTCGCGCCCCTTAGGAACCTAATGACCAGGTCATGCTGTCCCAGAGGCTACCCAGCACTTGGGTCATGATGAGCGGCCGTAGCGGCTACATACATTCCCAGTGTGGAGGGGGAGAGGTTACTCCCCAGTCTCTCTTGAGGACGGGACAGCTCGTACCCGACCAAGCAACTCCGCGGGTCTTCTCGCTGAGAAGAGCACCAGGAAGAGAAGAGGCGCAGCCTATGGGCGTATAGCCGCCCAGTGGCCGAAGCCCTAGCCTGAGTGACGTCCCAACCAGACCGGGGGTGGGTCACTCAGGATCTCCTCGTCCCGTCCAGACATGGAGACCAGGTTCTGCCTGGGAAGCCGTAACGTGCCCCTTCCCCTGGGGAAGCAGTTCGCCAGGGGAAGCAGCCTGGGGGGAGTTGTTGTCAGAACCTTAGCTCCGAGAACCAAGTCCTGGTTAGGCCAAAGGGGGCGTAACTAGTACCACTTGATGCTCCTCTTCCCTGGCCTTGCACAGGACCTGTGCAATGAGGCTCACTGGGGGGAAGCGTACTTCTGCTTGTCCCGCGGCCAGCTGTGCCTGGCCGAACCTCTCCCAAATGAGCCGGCTGCGCGGGGATGGAGTCGCCACTCTCCGCGAGGCGTCGACTGACGAGAGAGCGCATCAGCTGTCTGGTTCAGGACGCCTGGGATGTGTGTGGCTTGCAGGGAACTGATCACCTGCTGACTCCAGAAAAGGAGGTGCCGGGCGAGTCATGTTAGCTGCCGTGAGCGAATCCAATGATATACGCCACAGCAGCTGTGCTGTCCGACCGGACCAGCATGTGCTTGCCCTGCACGAGAGGTAGTAGCCTCCTGAATGCAAGTAGCACAACCAACAACTCTAGGCAGTTGAAATGCCAATGCAGGCGGGGGCCCGTCGACCGTCCCGACACTGCTTGCCCGTTGCACATGGCACCCCAACCCCAAGGAGGTCATGGAGACCCGGGGGTTAGGGTGTGTCGGCAGAAAAGCGTGTGACCATACGCCTGCTGCCGGTGTGCCACGCTCTCCAAGGAACTTGACTCTGTAGCCAGTGTTGGAGCGGTCGTATGTGCATCGACCCGAAGGGGACCACCCCCGCCGAGGATGCCATTTATCCCAGGAGCCTCTGAAATTGTTTCAGGGGGACCGCTGACTGTCTGAAAGCACTGATCGGGCGCGCTCTGTAGTCAGTCGCACTGCCTCTGGGAGGCCGCGTGGGTGCGGGCTTCCTCGTCGCGGGTCTCGCGCCCCCCGCGGGGGGTGAGCGGGGCCGCTCATGAGGACAGAGTCGAGTTCCCTACCAAGAAAGAGGATGCTCTGCACCGGGGAGAGCTTGCTCTTCTCAGTTGACCTGTAGCCCCACCGATCTAGGTGCCCGAGCACCAGGTCCCTGTGTGTACACAACAGATCTCGAGAGTGCGCCAAACTGAACCCGTCATCGAGATAGTTTAGTACCCGCACACCCTTTTCCCTGAGGCGAAGGAGGGCGGCTTCCACCACCTTCGTAAAGACTCGTGGAGACAGGGACAGACCGAAGGGGAGGACCCTGTACTGATATGCCCATCCCTCGAACGCGAACCGTCGGAACGGCCGATGTCGAGGGAGGATCGAGACATGAAGTACGCGTCCTTCAGGTCGATTGCCATGAACCAGTCCTGACACCTGACGGACGTCAGGATGCGCTTCTGCGGGAGCAACCCCCTGCCTTTCTTGAGGACAATGAAGTACAGGCTGTAAAACCAGTTGAACATCTCGGCTGGTGAGACGGGCACGATCACTCCCTTCACCAGAAGGGTGGCGACCTCGGCCCGAAGTACGGGAACATCCTAGCCTCTGACTGAGGTATATCGGATGCCCTGAAACTTGGCGGGCATGAGGCGACTGGATCGCGTAGCCGAGACGGATCGTCTTCCCAAGCCAGCCTGACAGTTTGGGAAGCCGGACAGGCTCCCAGAATGAGATGGGGACTAAAGGTACGATCTTTTTCATCGTCCCCCCGGGGGGTGGTTCGATGGCTAGCAGTATGGATTCCTTGCCAGGGGAGGTCCCCCGGGGAGGAGATCGGCTCTGCTGTTTTTCCTGCCTGGCGACTGCGCAGCTCAATGCACTGTCTGAATGAGAGTGCTGAGGGCTGGTGTTTATACTCGGAGGGGGCCAGCAGATGGAGAGACGGGGCAGGATCCATCCCTATCCGACTTCCCAGCGATGTGGCTGGGGTCGGGCCCAATGGTAGCCTCGATCCCCCTGAGGTCTTCCCATGAGGGCCGCTTCGCGTGGCTGACATTTCGACGTCCACTTCTTCCTGGGCTCAACCCCCCGAGGGAGGGAGCCCGTGGAATCGTCGGAGTCGGATGGCAGTACGTCACCCCCCGATGCTGCAAGAGACATCTCATCATCACGCATCATGTCCGAATACGTGATTGAGGAATAAGACGGCGGACCGTCTCCTGGGGAATGGTCAGACGAGCGAGATGAGGTGCGAACGGTCCGTGAGCCAGTGGCTGGTGGATTATCGCTCACAGTAATCCTCATATCACCCTCGCTGCTTGCCGTAGCGGACGGCAGGGCCGTAGTCCTGCCGCCACGGAACGGGGAGCAAACGAGGTGGTGGCTGAGTCCCGTGGGAACACAGCCACCCGTGACGCAACGTCTGAATCATCACCGTCCGCAGTGCGGGCAGGACGTATCCACAACGTCTGTCCCAGCGTACTGGAAGCAGGCATCGTGTCCGTCCCCGTCCTCGATGAGTGTGTTGCACCCATGAGAACAGCGGGACATGCCACGCTGGAGAAATTTGCTCTTTTAGAAAGGAAATTTGCTCGAACACCTCCGGAACTGCCGAGATGCCCAGGGGAGAGTCACTGCAGGAAGGGACCGTCCGCTGTCCACGTCGTAGATTCCAGCAGAAAAATGATCACCAAAGATCGTAGAGAAGCTCATCAGATGCGTAGGCTCTGAAGAAAAAAAGGTGAATGAATGAGCACGCCGGCTTCCCTCTTATACCCGGACATCCGGGGAGGAGCCCGGCATGCAAATTTCATTCGCCAATTTTCATTGGCCTTTTCTAAATACTCAGAAGATGATAGGTTCTCAAGACAAACCCCATTCTGTCGGTTCGACACAACGTCGAGAGACCGACAGAAAGGGAACCGTTGTTCCCTCAGAAGTTCTTCCTTTGGTAGTTGAAATAAGATGGACTTAGTTTCACAACGTAGAACACGGGTTCTAGACATGATACACAAGCATCACGAACGAGCTACAGTGTTTTGGGGGAGGAGACTAGTAGTGAAGTTTTCGCGGCAGTCCCAGCAAAACGTAGCAAGGGGGCTATGTCTAGTGACGTAAATACACGGCGGTTAGAGATACGCGGCGGTCGGACTAGCTCATGTCTTGTTTGCATGATTCAGAGTCGACTCCCATTTTTACAAGCCAATACCTTTGTTATTTATTCACCTTCGGACTTACAACTTGGCAGACAGCTTACTTTCAAACACGGCAACATAACATACTGTATGAAATGTAATTTTCATGATCTCATGCTACTTACTCTTTAACGTGACGCTATGCAGTTAATATAGGGTACAATTGATAAAGCCTATCGTCAACAATGCAAAGTTTGCATTGTTTGGTTGAGGTTGTGGGTTGAATGCACTCTAACTCGCTCTATATATGATAGGTGTTTACAAATGTTTTTTTAGGTCATCATTGCTATGCACTTGTGTTTTTGGTTTCTGTGATGTTGCTGAGGTGTTGTTAAAGAGGTTCTTAGGGTGTTATGTGGTGTTGTTATGGGCTTCTGGATGGTTGCCAGCAGTAATCTACTGTAACTAAGGTGCTTCTCTGAGTGTTCATTAGTGAATTGCTTTGCATTTGCTATAGCGATCTGGGTGGTTTCTATGGCATTACAATCTAATTGCTAGGGTGGTGGGAATCATTTTGTGTGTGTGTGTTCTTTATGGGCATTCTGGTTGGTTGTCAGGGCATTGCTGCAGAGTTGCAAAGGTGATGTCTTGCAGTTACTAAGGTGTCGTAGGCATTTTACCTGCCGTGTGGATAAGGAATTAAGATTGCCTGTTGCCATGTGAAGCTTCTAGAGTGTAATGAGTGGCTATATGCTTTAACTTATTATCCAAATAAATCCACTTCCTGAAGCAGCAGGATTTTTAAACATCCCGATTGTCAGGTATACACAGACATTTGTACAGACACTTATTGTACAGGTTTAACTAGTGTTGTAGTCGAGACCAATAAAACAGAGACCAAGACAAGACCGAGACCAGAGGGTGTCGAGACCAAGACAAGACCAAGACCAAGGCAGGCCGGGACCGAGTCGAGACCAAGACCAGCACTCCAAATATTCATTCAAAAGATCCACAAAACACTACAAAGTCATAATAAAATAATAATAGAAGTAACTTGGGTGATTTATTTTTCAGAAATGTATGTATAGGATGTTTTATGTTCCATGTTTTATCACCCACCTATTTTTGTGCAGGTAAAAATTCCAACAACTAAACATAAAAAAGGTAAATACCCAAGATAAATTTAGGTCTGTGACCTTCAACAAAACAAAACATTCAGTGACTTAATTAGTTTCCTTGCTTTTTTATCTAATCAATAGCAAAATTGTTGTGTGTTGCACAGAAATGCACAAAAGTTCAGATTTGTTCTAGATTTGTTTGGGACTATAATCAAAATAGAACAAAAACTTGTGTTTACAGTTTTTCTCGATTGCTAACACACAATTCATGAAACAACTCACCATTTTCTGACAACTATAAACACATTCTCAGAACAATACACCTAATTGTACAAACCCCACACACAAACAGTCTCAATTTGCAAAGGTTTAACCATGTTCTCATTCAGAAAACACAAACACACAATATAATGAACTGAAGTGTCAATATGTAAACTCAAATAGCACACATTTGTCCATCAGTAAACATTCAGTTGCAAAACTGATGACACACCAATCAGAATCTCAGGATAATATCAATAAAAGCACAGGTAATTGTGCATCCTAGAATCATCTACTGGGCTTTATACTACTTACTGTAAACATACAGTATAATTACAGTACACACTTTATATGAGAGAAATTTCTCTATTCTGTATCCAGTAAACTGTAGCACGTGTACACCCTTTTTTCTGAATTTTTGCAGAAAAAACGGAATACTTTTACAAAATTGGGCCAAAGGTGCAGAGGATTCCATATTTTTTACATTGCCTCCTATTGACAAATCGCTTCACTGTATTGTTTCCTTTTTCTTCTCTGTCAGTCGCTTTGGATAAAAGCATCTGCTAAATGCCTGAATGTAAATGTTATTTGTGCAGTTGTGTACCGTATTGTGTTGCATGACCAGTTTATATTGTTCTTTGGTTTTTGAACTTCTCTTGTCTTGTAAGATCATCTTCATCTACTTTACAGTAGTGTAATGTTTTATTTTTTAATTTTTTCCTAAAGCTCATTCTTGCACTTTGCTCTATCTGCACTCTTTTATGTTGTATATTCTAATACACACTAAACTGTCAAATTATTCTCGAATCCCAATAAGAGGTATTAGTAACAGTGTTTTGAATTGATCTCACCAGTGTCTAAGACTATGTTGCAGTGTGGGTGATTTTGAGGGCTTGTGTGTCATGTCTGCGGGAAAAGTTTGTTTTTTCAGCAAGTTTGAATGGTTTTGAGAAGAGAGCTTCATTTTGACCTGAAAATAGGATGTTTGGGGAATTGGGTGAGATGTTATGGATTTATGTTTACAGTTTTGAGAATACGAGGCATAATTTCAAGAAATGTGTTTAAGCAATCGAGAAAAACTGTAATTGTGTCTAAAACTTAACTCACTTATTAACTCAAGTTTTATTGAATAATTATACAAAAATCAATATCACATCAGATGTTATATGTAATAAAGCTCAATAAAACGGGAAGGAAGGAGGCGGGAACCGGCGAACATTTAAACATTTTAATCAAAAATAAATAAACAAACAGCAGTAAAACAGGCCGGCAGCCCCTCACAGACGACTGCCGGCCACACGAACATAAACAAAACTTAACTAATGTCCGGGCCCAGTCCTCTCTCGCCGTATGCTCCTGCCGCTTGGCCTTCTATGCTTCCGATCTCCTCCGTGGGAGATACTAGGCCGGTGGCGCCCAGCTGATGCTCATTATCAATCGCATCATCGGCCTCGCTTGCTCCTCCCACGGCTCTCGTCACGCCTCCCTCGTCACATACCCCCATCGCCCCTCACAGGCCGGGGGGTACCCACAGGACTGTGCCTACTGCCCCCCCCGGGGGGCCAGTCCCAATGGCCCCAGCGCCTGGGGGTATGGACCGACGAGACGAGAGAACGGAGACGGAAGCACCAGGGGCGAAAGGGGCGGGAGAGGGGAGAGAGGAAAAAGAAAATTAGTCCGGTTCCCCGACACGCTGTCGCTCGGTCCTCAACCAGCCGAGAGGTTCTTCCTCGCGGTGCCATGCGGTGGTACTGGATGCTCCCTCGCTCCTCCTCCGCCCCCTGGCGGCCGGCGATGGCTCCTCTGGATGAGGGCAGTCGGTAGGAAGTCCCCTGCTTCCTGCTCCTCCCCTGTGCGGCAGACGGCAGCAGGCTCCGGCCCACGGCAAGCGGGTAGTTTTACATCGAATCACATGAATGATGTTAACACATAATTCAGACAATGCACAAGCAATTTAGTGTACAGTAATACCCACAATTGTGGTCTTGACCAGTCTTCAAATAAAACCCCGAGACCACTAAGTCTGAGACCAAGACAAGAGCGAGACCAAAGACAGTCGAGACCGAGACAAGACCAAGACCATCAAAAAATGGTCTTGAGACCAGTCTCGAGACCAAGACCAGTCTCGAGTACTACAACACTAGGTTTAACACAGTCCACTTTCTCTTACAGATAGTCTGGATGTCCAGGAGACAAATAGCAACCAGGAGCTAATACGAAGGCAGGTAAACTGAGGTAAGAAGTATAATTGCTGTCTTGATAATCATGGAGATCAACAAGACCAGACAGAGTGTACGTATGTGCATGCTTATAGAGTGACCATATATTGCTACTGTGTTGTGAATGGGTTAATGTCGAGGTGTTGGGTATTAGAACTAGGGGATGATGAGCGAAAGGGTTGAGGAGAGGGTGGAGTCTGGTGGATCCGTAACACCTCTGTTATTAATATGTGCATTACTACTCTGTGTGGACTTCTTGAAGGAATACCCATTTACAAAAATTGAGAAACTAGTATTTTTAATACTATTGTACATTTTTAATGTATTGTACTATTGAATCTATTTAAAATTACGTTTGTAAAAGCGTGATACTGTGAGTTACATCCCATAGCCCCCAGAAGCAAACTGGGTTAACTGTAATGCTGAATATTTATTAAAAATGTCTGTGCATTGCAACAGGGTTTGCATATTATTTTATTATTACTGTATGTGGGTGTAAAGAAATGGTTACATCATTCAAAATTTCTGACAGTCCCAACACTCTGTACCTCATCTGTTATCCCCTCTATCTCTACTGTACTGTGCTAATATTTATAGGAACAGTAAGTGCATTTATATGCACTTTAAAAGATGTCAATGAGATCAAATTATTCTCTGTGTTTAACGCCCTAATTACACCCTAATTACCTTATTATTACCTAAAACCTGTGCATACGCATAAACACACAGAAAAGTTTTCAAAAACGTGCATTCATGTACATGTGTGTATGCAGCCAAATCTAAAGCAACTGCTAATAAATTTAATGTTAAGGCAATCCCTTAAAGCTTTGCTTTTACCATACTGAAGTACACACATGGCAAATGATGAAAATGTCATTTTAAATACACGTATACTGATATTTGATTCAATACTGAATGAGTATTATTTAAAAAAATAAATAGATCTTATTATTTTATTACAGTTTTTCTCAGTCATTTTGGTACATTTCTCAGATCAGAATTGAAATTCTCAAAACTACCTGTTCAATCCTCACATCATTGTATCACTTGTGCACATCAAAAAAGCAGTTTGTTTCAAAATGTATCATATAGTTCTCTGTGCAATTGTCTTACCCCTCTAAACATCTAGTCATTTGTTCATAGCATAAGTCTTTACGTGCAAAATGGTTGAACAAGTTGTCATAATATGTCAAGCATATTTCTATATATTTCCATTAGACTTTTTTTCTAAATCTGTCCTGAATTGTTAAATTGCTCCCAGGGTGAATCTTGACTTTCTCTAATGAAGGTGCATCTCATGAACCATCAACTGGCAAGTATATACAGTATATAGCCGGAGAACAACACAATGTTACAATGTCTGACAATGGAAGGACAAGGAATTGGAGGGGGTCAACAGCCAGAGAGAAGAAGAAGAGGAGTGAGGCTGCGTGGCAGAGGAGTTGGAGGCAAAACAGAGGAAGAGGCAGAGGACAGGACATCCTGATGAGATAAGAGCCACACTTGTAGACCACGTTCTCAATCATGGGCTTACAATGGCTGAGGCTGGTCAAAGGGTGCAGCCAAATGTTGGGAGAACAACTGTGTCCTCAATCATTCAGACTTTTCGTCGACAGAACAGGTACAGTATGTAATCTAACCAATAGGCACTGTACTGAAATACTGTATACTTTCTGTAATGCTTCATACAATATTACAGTATTCCATTTGCATTTTACAATATACAGTAAGTATACGTAAAAGATGACATTTTATCTTACTCAATTTTGTGTTTTGCATTACTATATTTTTTCCACATAGGACTGCAAGACAACTTCACAGGTGTGGCAGAGGGCCCCTTTTCACACCTGAACAGGAGGAGGCTATTTGCACCATGGTTGTATAAAACAATGCCATAAGACTAAGGGAGATAAAGAGTGACATTATAGAGGACAACAACATCTTTGAAAACATCCAAACAGTCAGCATCTAAACCATTGACAGGGTGCTGAAAAGACACCAAATTAATATGAAGCAGCTGTACACTGTTCCATTTGAAAGAAATGGTGAAAGAGTGAAGGAGCTGCGCTACCAGTATGTACAGGTAAAACATGTACGAGCATGCAGCAACTTTACCTCCCAGTAAACAGTACAATATCGTATAGTGATATACAGCACAGTAAGTGTTTGTATACATTTGCTATGGCTGTAGAAAAAATGCAATGTGCTGTACACATTTGATGTAACTGTATTTTGGCCAAAATGAAAATGCATGTAATTCATAAAACTCATTTTGTGTCTTCTGGATATAGCGTATAATGGAACTGGAAGCATGTGAACCACCGCACAGCTTCATCTGCATGGATGAGGCTGGCTTCAAAATAACGAAACACAGAAGGCGTGCTCGAAATATCATCTACCACAGAGCTACAGTTGATGTGTCGGGCCAACGGGGCGGGAACATAACCATGGGTGCTGCTATCTCTGAGAATGGTGTGCTAACGCATATTCCCATTATTGGGCCATACAATACAGAGTGTCTTGTCACCTTTTCAGACACTCTCTAGAGGGATCTCATCCCTGAACAAGAGAGGGGTCAGATTGGAGATGACCTGCCAAAGTACGTGAAAGTTTGGGACAATGTCAGTTTCCATCGCGCCAACATCATCAGGCAATGGTTTGCAGCCCACAACATGATGCTGATGGAGTTCCTCTCACCCTACTCTCTATTCCTTAACCCCATTGAGGAATTTTTCTCAGCATGGAGATGGAAAGTATATGTGTCAGGGATGGTGTGCGGAAGAACCCAAATGCAGGCAGGCAGTGGTGAAGGGGTTAAACAAGAAATATTTATTTAAAAAACACCAAACAAAAACCAACGATGGGGTATAAATCAGGAACAACACTAAGAACAAACAGAAACCAAAAGACTTCCCACGAAGGGCAAAACAAGAAAAGAACAACTAGACTTATTAAACAAAAAGATAAAGACAAGACTAAACTAACACACGACATCCAAACAAGGCAAGACTCCATCAAGGTATAACTCACAACAGACAGGGGCACGGAACAAAGTACAATCCACGAACACAAGACAAAGAAACAAGAGGGTATATATAGGCAAGACAAAAGAGGGATAACGACATGGGGCAGGTGTGGGTAATCAAACACTCAGGGAAAGATAACAAGGAAACGAGAGGAGCGGGGCCAATGACGAGACACTGGAGAGAACGCATGTTATTGTCAAAAGGACAATAATATGTTTCTCTCCACACATAACCAAAGACTTTGTCATGACTCTGCTACAGGACCAAGAAAAACATGACTAAATGAAGCAGAGCCATGACAGAAGCCCCCCCTTTAATGAGCACCTCCAGGTGCTCACCAAGGGGTAGACGGAGGAGACAGACAGGACAAGGCAAAAACAAGAAAACAAAATCAAGGGCAACAAGACACAATAACAACAGGACTAGGTGGGACATCAAAAATAACAAAGGGGGGTGGGGCCAAACAAGGGCCCATAGGGGGCAGTCCATGGGGGTGGGGAGAAGTCCCAGTCCCCGGCTGCGCTCGAGGGCGCAGAGTCCTGGGGGACTTAGGGGGAGTCCAGGGGGGGACAGTCTTTGGCCCTGGGAGTCTCCCAGGGACCGGCTGGAAGACCGGCTGGAAAAGTCTGGGGGCCGGCTGGAAGGCCGGCTGGACAGGGCTTGACGCCGGTTGGATCGCCGGCTGGATGGCCGGCTGGACAGGGCTTGACGCCGGCTGGATAACCGGCTGGGACGCCGGCTGGATCACCGGCTGGATCACCGGCTGGGACGCCGGCTGGATCACCGGCTGGGACGCCAGCTGGATCACCGGACTGGACACATGACTGGACAAAAGACTGGACGCCGGCTGCACCGGCCTGGATGCCGGCTGAATCACCGGCTGGGACGCAGGCTGCACCGGACTGGACGCCGGCTGCACCGGACTGGACACCGGCTGAATCACCGGCTGGGACGCAGGCTGCACCGGACTGGACGCCGGCTGCACCGGAATGGACCTCCCCCTCCTCGGCTTCTTCTTCCTTGACCGCCCCACAGGACATGTGGCCGGTTGCTGAGAAGCGATGGGGAGCCCGGTTAGCTCCGTACCGGAGGAGTCGGATGGGGAGTCCCACGACTCCCTTCATCTGCGCCGGCCACGGATGCTGATGGGCGGAGGAGGAGCGGAGGGGAGAGATGGATGGAGCGGTCGTGCTGATAACCCCGATCTGTGTAGCGCGACCCTCCGGGTCAAAAATTGTCAAAAGGACAATAATATGTTTCTCTCCACACATAACCAAAGACTTTGTCATGACTCTGCTACAGGACCAAGAAAAACATGACTAAATGAAGCAGAGCCATGACAATATGATCGCCAGCCACATACACAGATGACCCTTCTGGCTGCCATGGATGCAGCGTGTGATGACATGACAGCAGATGCCTGCAGTGGCTGGATAAGACACTCTAAAAGATTCTTTCCACGCTGCATCGCAAGAGAAGTTATTCGTTGTGATGTGGATGAGAATTCGTGGCCCAACAGACAGGAACATCAGGAGGTGTAGGAAGACTGCACTGTAATTCCTACAGCACTGCATGTACAGTTTTCCCTAAGGAGATTGTCCTATGTTCACATTTCTACTTTCGTTTTTTTTCTTTCCTTGTGCTATGCAGTGCTGTGTCTTTTCCTTTCTGTATCGCAATGACATGGTCTGTCAACAAATTACAGTACAAACAGTAAAAGCTTAAATGTGAATCATGTCCAGTCTCTTGCAATCAAACTCCGACATACACTAAGGTGTAACCTACAATTTTCAATAATTGTCATCAAAACTTTAGCCATAGTTTATATCAGAACATCCCTCCAGAGTACACTGTTATACTGACAACATTACTAAGCAATTTGACTGTCTTATCCGTACACAATGACACAAAGACGTGTCATTCTGATGGCACTGACATGTTCATTGACACAGATATTTATTTATGAGAGATGAACTAAGGATTTTGAGCAAGAGACTGGCTTTGTGTCTCACAGTATGTTATCTTTCCAGTTTCCTGCAGGCTTCCTGTTTCCTGCATCGCTGCAGGCAGCTTGTTTGTATCAGTGCGCTTACCACTTCGCTCTAATATTAGTGTATTTTATTATCATTAATTATTATTGTCGTTGCTAACTTATCCTGATATCTCAATAACCCTGTTCCTGTTATTTACTTAGAAGAGTCTAAACCAAATGTGATAGTTAACTTAACGCCGTTAGCATAGCAATAGCGTGTTAGCTTGCTTTCTGTTCACACTGTGGAATATCATCTTGCCTCTGGTTTGTCTTGTGTGCTAACTGTTTCTCTTTTTAAGCGAGTATACTACGATCAATCGAGCAACCTTGGTAAGTTGGAATTGCACTTCAAATCCGGTGAGTTATGGCTTCTATTCCTATTATTGTTACTTGCACCTCATGTCATATGTTTAGCTTAGCCTTCTCTGTCAGCTGCGAGGGCTTTATATGCGATAAATGCAGGGAAATAGTTAGGCTGACAGAGAAGATCTTAGAATTAGAGTCTCGCATCCAATCCTTATCTGAGGATAGTAAGAGTTTAACGACGATAGAAAACACTTTGGATGCGAGCAACATTAGCGCACACAGCTCGGTTCCGGTTGAAAATCCTCCGCAGCTGGGAAACTTCGTGACTGTGAGACGGCGTAGTCGCAGGACAAAACATCACTCGACCGTTCCGATTACAGTCTCGAACAGGTTTGCCCCGCTCAGTGACGCACCGACTGAGAAACCTGCTGAAAGTGCCCTAGTTATCGGTGATTCTATTGTTCGGAACGTTAACATAGAGGCACCAGCCACCATAGTCCAATGTTTACCGGGAGCCAGAGCGCCTGACATCAAGTCAAATTTAAATGTGCTGGCTAAGGCTAATCGTAAATTCAGTAAGATTGTCATTCACGTCGGCACAAATGATGTTCGACTCCGTCAATCGGAGATCACAAAAGATAACATTAAAGAGGTGTGTGAGCTCGCAAGCATGATGTCAGACACTGTAATATTCTCTGGCCCCCTCAATGCTTATCGTGGTGATGAGATTTATAGCAGATTATCATCACTAAATGGCTGGTTGTCTGAGTGGTGCCTGCAGAATGATATAGTTTTTATAAATAACTGGAAGAGTTTTGAGGGCAGACCTGACCTGTTGAAACGAGATGGTCTCCATCCCTCCTGGGCTGGGACTTCCATCCTGTCTAGAAATATGGCAAAAAGTCTTAATGCTAATGCTAAAACTTGACTCGCTGGGGCCCAGGTCAGGGAGCAGACAGTATGGCTTAACCAACTGTCTGCTTGCCGTCTCACGTCGCAGAATACACAAAATGTACAACATGTAGTAATCCGTTCTCCCAAACATCACAAAATAGAGACTGTGTCTGTCCCCCGGATTAGCAAACATAAAATAATGCGTAAACCTCTTGAAAGTAATTTAATAAACGTTAAACAAACTAAACATGAACAAAATACAGATAATCAACTGTTACGACTCGGATTGCTAAATATTAGATCTCTCTCTAATAAAGCACTTTTTGTTAACGATATGATAACAGATCATAAAATAGACATGCTCTGTTTGACAGAAACATGGCTAAAACCAGATGATTATATTGCTTTAAATGAATCTGTCCCCCAAGATTATTATTATAAACACGAGCCTCGTCTAAAAGGCAGAGGGGGAGGTGTCGCAGCACTTTACAATAACTCTCTTAGCATTTCCCAGAAGTCGAACTCTAAATATAATTCTTTTGAAGTCATGGTTCTTCATGTTTCAACACCTAATACTAAAGATAAAACNTTCAAATGCTATTAGATTATTAATGATAATCTTAAACTATAATTTATTTTATTATTAAGTTTATTTATTTTATTTAGCCTTGTTGTGCAAGTTCTCTGGAGCTTGTGCAGAGGCAGCAGCTTTTGCCAGAGGGGAACTGGAATCCCCTGGTTGGGCCTGGGTTCTCCTGAGGTTTTTTTTCTCGATTAGAGTTTTGGGTTCCTCGCCACCGTTTGCATACTGTTTTTGCACTATCTGCCTGACCGGGGGGGCTGCTTTAGAATTTTAAAGTTTTACTTAATTAATATTGCATATAGGAATTTATTATCTGTTATATTTGACCTGTGCTTCTCTCTCCTTTATCCTAAATATCCTAAATGTGTGCTCTCACTGAGCATGTGTGTGTGTGCGTACTTGTCTATGTACGTACGTGTGTGTGTGTGTGTGTGTGTGTGTTGTGTGTGTGTGCGTGCTCATCCGTGTGTGTGTGTGTCTCTGTGTCTGTGTGTGTTGGTGCGTGTGCGTGTTCTGTGTGTGGAGTGTTTTGTGTGTGGGTGTGTCTGTCTTCTGTGTTTTCAACCTTTTCTTGTTTTTGCAGGTACAACTTTGATTGTTTTGCTTGTAGTCAATGTGTCTCATGTGCAGCTGCTTTGTAACAATTAAAATTGTAAAAGCGCTATATAAATAAAGTTGAGTTGAGTTGAGTTGAGTTGAGTTGAGTTGAGTTGAGTTGAGTTGAGTTGAGTATGCATTCGGCCTGGTAGCTGTCCAATAGTTCTAGTACTGATGGATGGATGGATGGATGGATGGATGGATGGATGGATGGATGGATGGATGGATGGATGGATGGATGGATAGATAGACGGACAGACGGACAGACAGATAGGCCTTAGGCTGCTGTGTGTGTGTTAGGTCTGTTTCCCAGGAAGAAAATGGCACTTCACACAACACAAAAAGTGTGTCACCACCACAAATTCATTGGCATAAACTACACACACTTCTGTAGTTTTATTGCCTAATTTTTATTGGTGGTTGTGCTCAGTTCTTCTGCCCTGACATGTTTGTCATGATTAAATCTTTTAAATTTGCTGTGGCTGAGAGCTCAGCTTAAGACACCATCTAACCAGCAGGTGAGTGCCATTTGGTATATGGCATTTTGGACATACCAACAATATGAAGTTGTATGTTTTGGGGACATGTACAATAATACGACTGTCTTTTGGAAATGTGCCATTGTAATACTGCAATTACAATACAATGTTGTCTTTTAAACACATTTAAAAATCATGTTGTATGGAAACTGTAGCAACACCTGTTCACACACTTGTGAGTCTACATTACAACACAACGTTTATGTTTAATTAACATAAAGAGAAAAAAGAAGGGGAAAACACTTTCAGTGCATCTTAAATTGCAAACGTATGCACTATTATATATGTAATTTTGAAGTGTCTACACATTCAAATTTCCAACTAGAAGTGTACACAGATGATGCTGTCATTCCACAGAAACATACTCATCGGTCGCAGTATTTTTGATGTAGCGAAAGAGAGAAGGGCTATCAGGTGCAACGCAACAGAGTTCTCCTGCCGAGACGACTGTGCTTCATTGTGTTGTACACTTGACGTCATTTGGCCTTGTCTGGGAAACCGTTTATACTTCTGACTAGTAAAAACCAACGTTTCAAGGTTTTTTTTATTCTTGACACAGACCATCAAATCAATACTGATGTCTTCACACACAAACACAGACACACATTTACCCCGACAAGTGTTTTTTTCACACTCACTTCGATCTGCACTTCTTTACAATTATAGCTGTATTTACTCCCACTCTGGTTTCGGTATGAGAAAAACAGTATCGTAACAGCTGTAGGAGTTGTATAGGCCCCCAGATTTTCTTTGGGTCCCTCAACAAATGTACACAGCTGACAATTAAAAAAAATGAAACCTTAAACTTATATCCACTCGATAGTAATCTGTCACTTTAATCACAGAAAAAATTTAAATTTATGCATGCAGAAAACGTCTTGGTTACGGATGTAACCTCGGTTCCCTGATGGAGGGAACGAGACGTTGTGTCGAACCGACAGAATGGGGTTTGTCTTGAGAACCTATCATCTTCTGAGTATTTAGAAAAGGCCAATGAAAATTGGCGAATGAAATTTGCATGCCGGGCTCCTCCCCGGATGTCCGGGTATAAGAGGGAAGCCGGCGTGCTCATTCATTCACCTGTTGGTCTGAGGAGCCTATAGCATCCTCCCCCGACCGCTGGGGTGGGCGGCCAGTGTTGTGGCATGAGGGACACAACGTCTCGTTCCCTCCATCTGGGAACCGAGGTTACATCCGTAACCAAGACGTTCCCTTTCTGTCGGTCTCTCGACGTTGTGTCGAACCGACAGAATGGGGTTCCTATGGAAAAAGCCACAGCACTGAGCCGCGTCACAATCTCTGCGGAGCGACGTTGACTGGCCTGGGCGAGTCAGACGAAGACGCTAACGCGAAATTATGACCCTCCAGTGGAGAGGTAGGTATGTATTACTAGAAAAAAAATGTTGCCTAATCAGAATATCTGATTGCCCCTAGATACAGCCAGGTAGTACTGGGCCTGGAGTGTGTGTGTGTGGCTCTGGGCCATGTTAAGCTGTGAGAGCCGAATGATTGAATGTTTAAAATGTGAATGAGGGTTGAGCAGTGTGACACAGCCACATGATGGAGCGATCCGCCATTGACTTGCTATACAGTGATGAATATGGCCTTCTCAGACACTGTGAGTGTGTTTGTGCTTGTACAGGTGTGTGTGTGCTGTTGTTATTGTTATTGTTTACTGTTGCTGTATTTAATGCAGTCATGGTCACTGGCTGGATGCTGGTTCTCCCAAAGGAAGTGCCGCAACATGTCTGATGTGCACCACTGCTCTATGATTCAGTGTGTGTGTGTGTGTGTGTGTGTGTGTGTGCGCGTGCGTGTGCGCGTGTGCGTGTGTGTGTGTGTGTGTGTGCATGTGTGTGCGTGTGTGCGTGTGTGTTTAGAGTGACTCAAGGTGAAGGCAGAGCAGATGTGTTAGCAGATGTGTCTCTAGACTAAGTCAAGCCTGACCCTGTTCTTTGTGTGGGTTAATGTGCATTTATATATTTACTGGAGCCAGCAATGCATATATTCTACCTGAAAAAGATATAATCACTCTTTTCTGTGTTCTGAAATTGTAGATGTGCATAACTTAAAGGCCATCTTAGAAAGCAAGCAGAATTATTACACATTACCATTTTGGGCTGAATTCTTATAATAGCATTGTGTCGCTTTGCCAAGAAATTATTGCAAAGAAGGCAATAAAACGATTGATGATAAATTCATTCTACAAATTCATTAATAAAATAACAAGATATAGATAGATTAAAAATATACTCAATATATGAGACAGCCCTCCCTTTCTGCTGTCTCCAAAGCAGACAATGAGCTGCTAAGAGCTTCTGAAGCTGTGCTTGCGATCCAAGTAGAGGAGCAGGGTGCGTACTGGACACAATAAGGCAGGGGATGGGTCTTCCTCCCCAGGGGGGGAATGCCTGCAAGTTCACCACCTGGTCCCTGAAGGGAGTGGTGGAAACTTTGGGCACGTAGCCAGACCAGGGTCTCAGAACCACGTTGGAGTCACCTGGCCCAAACTCAAGGCACTCTTCGGACACAGACAGTGCATGCATATCCCCTACACACTCTTGATAGAGGAGAGTACCACTAGGAGACATCATGGGATGAAGTAGATTGGCTTTCCCCAGGGGCTCGAACGGGGCCCTTCCTAGGCCTTCGACGACCATGTTAAGGTCCCAAGAGGGTACGGAGCGTGGATGGATTCAGCCTCCTAGCGCCCCTCAGGAATCTGATGACCAGGTCATGCTGTCCGAGAGACTTACTCGCAACAAGCTTACCTGCAACAAGGTGTATGCTGCCACCATCGCCACACATCATACGTGCGGCTATGGTGGCAACATACACCTTGAGGGGGAAGGGGAGAGGTTGCTCTCTAGCCTTTCCTGGAAGAAGGATAGCACGACACCGCTCACACGGCTCTGTGGGTCTTCCCCACAGGAAGAACACCAAGACGAGAAGAGGCACCACTTAAAGGCATACAGGTTCTCAAGTTCAAACCCCATTCTATCTCGACACAGCGTCGAGAGACCGACAGAAAGGGAATTTGTGCAATCTAACGAAATACGTTACAGATTATTTTAAAAGCATGTACTTTGTAATCTGTAGTGAAATACATTTTAAAAGTAACCAGCCCTGAGTATCACGTAGTCACGCAACATGCTTCCAACTTGTAACTCTTTACATAGCCGAGATGTGCCATTGGTATTAAAATGAATAGGAGAAACTGGAACATCTACGGCCAGATTTACTAACAGCTTGCTGCAGCACAAACCCCTCTTTTCACGTAAAACTACTATCGGTATTTGATAAAGACACACATTGAAAATAACCGCTTAAAAGGCGTGGAGTGGACACAGCTGTTTTTGCAACTGACCTTACTGTACATGCATTTGTAAGGAGAGTATTTAAATGAATAACTCAACGCGGGTTACTAAGGTTTGCACTTGTCATCGTACTGGTATTTACGGCCCAAAATTCATGTCTTGAACCCTAAGCTAATTTGCGCTGCTCTTAGTAGATCGCGTATCTCATTATGGGAATGAGATATTGCGCCTGTGTTTACAGCTGTTTATGCGACTGACCTTACTGTACATGCATTTGTAGGAGTTCAGACAAACTTTATTGGAGGAGAGTATTTAAATTAATCACGCAACGCTGGTTACTAAGGTTTGCACTCATCATTGTACTGGTATTTACACCCCAAAATTCATGTCTTAAACCCTAAGCTAATTTGCGCTGTTCTTAGTAGATCGCGTTGGTCATTATGGGAATGAGATATTGAACCTGTGTTTTCTTATGCGCACCTTGTTAGTTAATCACCCGCAGAAATTTCCACTCCCATCTACGCTTTTTTTAAATTGTGCTCTCATGCTTTTTTGCCCTGTTTAGTAAATTTGTCCCCTAATGTGGTGTCTCCGGAAAGAGTTCCAAATAAGAGCCACCTGGCAAAGCCACCACTTTTGTTATTACTTATGCACATTAGTTGAATCAATTGGAAAAAAAAGATACATTTGCAAATTAAAGTTGAAAATTAAAGTTCATATAAAAGGTGTTTTTTTTTACGTGTGCTTCTGTGTATTTGTTTCACTACGTTATTGTGTTCATTGGTTCGTCTCCTTGTCTATTAGTCTGTTGTCATAAGCTGCATTCCAATTCATAGGGTTCCTACGCAGTGTTCACTGCTCCCTACTCCCTGAGCACGGGATATCCGTTGAAGTGGACTTCGCTGACAATAATCGCTCATTTGGAATGCCCTGCAACGTCATCAAGGAAAGCACAGATTAGGCTATAACAAAATAAATATTGTAATGTACTTTACTTTGCAAAAATACATCATGTATCTAACTGTCACAAATCCCACGGAGGCCTCTCCCGGCCTCCAGAGGTCTCTCTCCCCGGAATTCTAGAACTCCATTTCCCATCAGCCTTTTCACAGAACTGATTACCATCCCACCTGAACATCATCATCATCGGACTATATTACATCAAGCTTCTGTAGCCCAGATGAAGAAAAAACAAACACGATTTAAAAGAGACTATTTGAGTTAATTATTTACATTGGCAAAGTTATAACTGTCCTATTTTATTTTAATGCATCGCTCAGTTCATATGACCTCATGTGGGGAGTGCTTAGCCCTAGACAGCCAATTATGAGCTACGCAGGTCACGTTCAGTTGTCAGCTTGGAGGTGAAGTCCCAGCTGAGTTGTTGTTCCGGTCGCTCGGATCTCGGGAAAAAAAATAATAATAATAATAAAAATAAGAGAGAGCAGCTAACTGCTAAAAGGGCGGAGAAAGGGAAAAAAAGAGAAACCCATGATAGCAGAGAGATATAAGAGCAGTATAATTGCTTATTGAGAGTTCAGAGCTTAGTGACTGAACGACGGAGACGAGCTACGGCGGCTAACCACTTAGCTTTCCACCTTGTGAGCTGCTGCAAGCGCCTTAGCATCCACGTGCTCGGACTTTGAAATACAGAACAACGGTGAGAAATATATATATCCCTTTTAGCTATTTTGGGGTTACTGTGCTGTTTCTCAGTGTGTTAGCGGAAGCGATAGAGATGCTAATGGGTATAGGAGTGGATTGAGGCGAGTAATGGTGCAATGGTTGAACATGTATACTGCGGCTATTATTTTAAGCCGATGCAAAGGGAAGTTGTTTTATTTTTATATTGCCAATTTAACACAAGAAGTAATTTGATAATCCATGTGAGTTTAAAGTTACTAGGAGGGTAAATTTTGGTGCAGTTTCTCTCACGCTAGTAGGCCTATAGTGTATGAGAAGTGATTAAGCACATTTCCTTGATATCTCTGAAAGCCACTCATTATGGGTAATTACTGTTGTTTTAATTCGCGTGTCATGTTATCCTGTTTTGATATGGATATGATATGTTTTGCATGTTAATGGATACTTAACATGAGTATTATAGAATTGCTGTTAATGTGAACGGTAACACATGTGAGTTCTTGAATGTTTAGTTCTCATATTTGAATTTTTGATATTTTTGAATGTTTAATGTTGTACAACTGAAACTGAAGATTTGAGATTTATTAAGATTTAAGATATAGGTATGAGGGTTGATGCAATGTGTAACGGCATGACACTTAAGCCTTTAATGATGCATTTGAAATTGAGATTATAATAAGTATGACCTTGTTTATAGGTCAGGTTTTTTGAGAGGACGGGAAAATTCCGAGGACCAGGACGTTATCCTGATTGTGTCAGATGGCGAGCCAAACCCTTTGAAGGAAAAGACGCAGACAAGGAGATACACACGTACACACACTCGCACATTCACTTTACAATTCTTTGGACATTTAACATCAGGTTAAACCTGCAACCATAAAAAAAGAAAAAATTGAAAAGGGCCCCAACGGACACATTTAATTTTTTTTGTGTGCACACATTTATTTGTTTTCTGGTCAATTTGGTTTATTATTTCTTAAGTTATGTAAACTGAACATTTATTTTTCATTGTATGAAACAAATGCAAGAGTGGTTACTCAACATTTATTCCTCTGTCTGGTTCATTATTGCTGCTCAACGCGTTGGCTCCTAACGAATTTGGATATCTTCTGATTCTGGCCGTGGTTTGTTCTTGATCCCAGTTCTTATTATACTGTAATTCATTTTATACCCCTAAAATTGGTTACAGAAGTGGCGAGCCAGCCAGGAGCCAATTGACGTGAGCATCAATATTGAAGTAATGACCAGTATGGATTTCATACGAAAGTCCGGTGTCCAAATCCCAAACGCAGTCATTGTTAGTGGAATGACTCAGGTAGCTGAACAAGATGAACAGGTGATTGACTTTCTGAAAGAGCATGGAAAAATTGAAAGGCTTCTTGTTGTTGATGATTCACTGTCCGAGTTTTACCAAAACCTGATCGTTGAGTATTCCAGTGGTACAGCCTTAGGAGGTTTAGAACCTCACTTACCGTATGTGTACACTGCACATGGTGAACCCGCCAATGTCTATGAAGTTAAGGCACTCAGTAGTGCATACGCCACCAAGGTTGGACGTAATGTCACAAAGACCTATCTAGCAGAGCTCAAAGAACTAGCTAAGTGGAGTGGCAGAGAATATGGTGAGGTGTTGAAGGAGATGATTTCTCAGATAGGGGGAGATGTTGAAGCCATACAACTCACAACTGAAGAATCCTTCCCCAACCTGGTCGAGACCGCTGTCTTATCCTCACCTGCTCCTAAAGAGCAACAGCTGCTACCCTCATCCTCAGGTGGTTTACCAAACAACAATGGTACCACTGACCATGGTTTCCTCACTAATGGGGGAAGAGCCCTGTCAGTAAGTGACATAAACCCACCTGACATCCAGAAGGTCGTGGTCGAACACATAGTACGGAGGCAGGACGTCGTCCCACACATGCAATCCCAGGTGAGGCTCCATTCCTTCTCCGGAAAGACTCCCAGACCTAATAATGAGACTGATTATGACACATGGCGTACACACATTGAACTGCTTCAGAATGATCCTAGCATGTCCCCTCTACAAATATCCAGAAAGATCTTTGAGAGTTTACTCTCACCAGCAGCTGATGTGGTTAAGGGCTTGCGAACTGAATCAACGCCTGTAGCCTACCTGCAGCTCCTAGACTCTGCTTTTGGGACTGTGGAAGATGGGGAGGAGCTTTTCGCTCAGTTCCTGAATACTCTCCAGGATCCAGATGAGAAGCCATCCACCTATCTGCATCGCCTCCAGCTAGCATTAAATCGAGCCATCAAAAGGGGAGGAGTTACAAGTGAGGAGGTAGACAAACACCTACTTAAGCAGTTCTGCAGGGGGTGTTGGGATCACACTTTGCTCAGTGTCCTGCAGCTTGAACAAAGAAAAAGCAATCCACCCCCCTTCTCAGGCCTCTTGCTAATGATTCGTGATGAAGAAGACCGACAGCAAGCAAAAGCTAGTCGCATGAGAAAACATATTGGCATCACAAAGCAAAGAGCTCAGTTGCAGTACCATGGTGCATATGCTTGTGAGCCAGAGAAATATGAGAGCAGTAGTAGTGCTATTGAGGATCTGAGAAAGCAGGTGGCTAGTCTGCAAAGTCAATTAACTACATACATGTCCCAGAAAAGACCAAAGGAGATTAGCAGCAAGGGATCTACAGGGAAGTCTCAAAGCAGTGTGTCAAAGTCAGCTGATGCAGATACAGGAATGCAAAGACAGACTAAAAGGAACCAGGCATACAAACCTAAGCCCTGGTACTGTTTTAATTGCAGCGAGGATGGCCACATCGCTTCCTGCTGCACTGATCCTGCAAACCCCATGCTAGTGGTAGAAAAGAAGAAGCAGTTAAAGGAAAAACAACACAAGTGGGAAGCACAAAACGGTTCAAATTTACCTTTAAACGGCTAACAGTTCCTGTTGTGGGACAAACAGGGGCTGAGGAGAATCAACAACGTCCCTCAGATGTAAAAATTGACAACGACAACAAAGACAGTACACTTACAGAGAACGTCAAAGCTCAAACATATTCTGGCTTACAGCATTCAAAGCAGAATCAACCTTTCCGACTCCCTAACCGGTTGGTTGGCATCAAGAGTACAGCTCAAGTGACTGTGAGAGGAGAAAAAGTAAACTGTTTGCTGGACTCAGGCTCACAAGTAACAACGGTACCAGAGTCATTTTATAAGCAGTATCTTTTAGAGCAGGCGATTAAGCCCCTGCATGACCTCTTAGAAGTGGAGGGGGCAAATGGTCAGCTAGTACCTTACCTCGGCTATATAGAGGTTACCGTAACATTTCATAGGGACTTTATAGGTGTCCCCATAGAGGTAAACACACTCGCCTTGGTTGTCCCGGATACTTCACAGTCTCTCATGCTCATAGGCACGAACACCCTAGATGTGTTGTTCGACATCTATTCAGAGACTGATTTGGTGGATCGTCAGCCTCTCCCACATGGCTACAGAGTGGTCTTCAAAGTCATCGAGCTAAGACGGAAACAGGCAAGCAACAACCACCAGGGGGTAGTGAAACTGCAAGGCAAGATCCCTCAAGTCATCTCAGACGGTGAAACTGTAGTGGTAGAGGGAGTTGCCCTTGTTAGTGGCCTTCAAGAAGAGAAATCAGTTGTCATTGAGTATCCGTCGTCATTCCCCTTGCCAGGTAGCCTGCTAGTCAAAGCTGCCCTAGTTGAACTTCCTCAGCTACGACCTCATAAGCTGCCAGTCGTCATAAGCAACGCTTCTGACCACGACGTCGTCATCCCTGCAAAGTGCACTATTGCAGAAGTTAGTGCTTATCAACCTATCCTGTCAAAAGAACACAGCGTAGCCAAGCAATCAGAGCCCTTTCCGAGACCTCCAGAGACTCAGTCATCCCAAGAACTCACCTTAAATTTCAACTTTGGTGATTCCTCAATTCCTCTCGAATGGAAGAAACGCATCACTCAGCAACTTCACAACCTGCCTGATGTGTTTGCCCATCATGATCTGGACTTTGGTCGGACAGATAAAGTAAGACACCACATAAAACTCTCAGATGAAACTTCTTTCAAACTACGTGCCCGACCAATACACCCACAGGACATTGCAGCTGTACGCAAGCACATTCAAGAGCTCCTTGATGCAGGAGTTATCCGGGAGTCAGAGTCACCCTTTGCGTCACCCATAGTGGTAGTCCGGAAAAAGAATGGCCAAGTCCGGCTGTGTATCGATTACAGGCGTCTAAACCTCCAGACTGTAAAAGATGCCTACAACCTTCCAAAGCTGGAAGACACCTTCTCAGCACTGAATGGTTCTCAGTGGTTCTCTGTTCTCGACCTAAAGTCAGGGTACTATCAGATAGAGGTTGAAGAAGCGAATAAACCAAAGACAGCCTTCGTGTGTCCCCTCGGGTTATGGGAATTTAACAGGATGCCCCAAGGAGTGACTAATGCTCCCAGCACATTTCAAAGATTAATGGAGCGGTGCATGGGGGATATGCATTTGAAAGATGCGTTGGTTTTTCTTGATGATGTGATAGTATTCTCCAGAACCCTTGAGGAGCACGAAGAAAGACTGATGAAGGTACTTACTCGTCTCAGAGAGTTTGGGTTGAAGTTGTCCCCAGAGAAATGTGTCTTTTTCCAAACATCAGTTCGGTATCTGGGTCATGTAGTTTCCAGAGATGGTGTTCAGACTGACCCCGAGAAGGTTTCAGCGCTTAAGACATGGCCTGTCCCCCAGACCCTACGAGAGTTGAGATCCTTTCTCGGTTTCGCTGAGTACTATAGGAGGTTCGTTAAGGGCTACTCCAGCATCGTAAAACCCCTCCACAACTTAACCTCTGGTTACCCATCGCTCCACAAGAAATCTAAAGCGAAACCAGCAAACATAAGACCAAAACCGGACCAATATTATGACCCAAAAGAACCTTTCGGAAGTCGCTGGATGCCAGATTGCCTGACCGCCTTTGAGACAGTCATCCAGAGTCTCACTACTGCCCCTATATTAGCCTTTGCGGATCCCCAGAAACCCTACATGCTACACACCGACGCCAGCACCATTGGGCTTGGTGCAGTGTTGTATCAGGAGCAAGAGGGCCAACTTAGAGTCGTAGGTTATGCTAGTAGAGGGTTGTCACGGAGCGAGAGCCGCTATCCAGCGCACAAGTTAGAATTTTTTGCGCTTAAGTGGTCAGTAACAGAAAAGTTCAGCGACTATCTCTACGGTAACCATTTCACTGTTGTAACGGATAGTAATCTGCTGACTTACATTTTGACTTCAGCAAAGCTTGATGCGACCAGTTATAGATGGTTAGCAGCACTGTCCACATTTTCCTTTAAACTTCTCTACCGTCCAGGAAAGCAGAACGGAGATGCAGATGGATTATCTCGCCGACCACAAGGGATTCTAATAGATGATCTGAAATCACAGAAAGAGAGAGAGCGTATCCAACAGTTCACTCAAGATCACCTCTCTGATCCAAACAACATCAATGCAGTAGATCAGTCTGTTGTGAAAGCAATTTGTGAAAGACAGCTCACCTATAGTGCCAGTTTTGATGATGAGAGAGAGGGAGATACGGATAGTGTCACTTTGGTGGAGACCCTTGCCATGTCCCCTAGTGCTGTGCCTGATAGCTATGGGCAAGAAGAACAGTTTGGAGGTCTGCCAACCATTCCCCACCTAACTGAAGCAGAACTAGCAGTTAAGCAGCGGGCCGATCAATGCATAAGGCATGTTATCTCCCAGATCGAACATGGGGACACACCACCCCCCACCTTGCGCACTCAACTCCCTGACCTCCCACTTTTCCTCCGAAAACTAAACCGTCTTGAGCTCCTTAACAACATCCTGTATAGACGACGCCAAGTCGAGTCTAAGACAACGTACCAGCTCTACTTCCAGCTGAGCTTCGCAACATAGTCCTCACCAGCTTGCATGACCACATGGGTCACATGGGAATTGACCGTACATTGGATCTTGTGAGCACCAGGTTCTATTGGCCAAAGATGGTTATGGACATCGAAAGGAAAGTGAGGACATGTGGCAGGTGCGTGCGGAGGAAAGCACGACCTGAGAGAGCTGCTCCCTTGGTCAACATCAATACCACCCGACCCCTTGAACTCCTCTGCATGGACTTCCTGTCCCTGGAACCTGACAAAAGTGGGACCAAGGATATACTGGTGATCACAGATCACTTCACTAAATTTGCGGTTGCTATCCCAACGCCAAATCAAAAGGCCCGCACAGTAGCGAAATGTCTGTGGGAAAACTTCATGGTACACTATGGTATTCCAGAGAAGTTGCATAGTGACCAGGGCCCAGATTTTGAATCCCGCACGATCAAGGAACTTTGTCAGGTGGCTGGTATTCACAAGGTTAGGACAACCCCATACCACCCGAGGGGCAACCCTGTGGAGCGATTTAATCGCACCCTGCTCGACATGTTGGGCACTCTCGAAGACTCAGATAAGGTTCGCTGGCGTGACCATGTAAGACCCCTGGTCCACGCTTATAATTGCACCAGGAGTGAGGTGACTGGTTTTACCCCATACCAACTGATGTTTGGGCGCCAACCTCGACTGCCAGTGGATCTTGCGTTCAAGTTGCCAGCACCAGAGGGTCAACATTCATCTCACTCCGAGTATGTGCAGAACCTCAAGTCACGTCTCAAAGAGAGCTACAAGATAGCCATGGATAAAGCTGCAAGGATAGCGCATAAGAACAAAATGAGGTTTGACAAACATGTGACTGCCTCAGACTTGGAAGCTGGAGATCGGGTACTGGTTAGAAATGTCCGTGTCCGGGGCAAGCATAAGATTTCAGACAAATGGGAATACGCTGTCCATGTAGTGGTGAGAAGAGCAGGCACTCTCCCAGTCTACACAGTTAAACCTGAAAACAGGGATGGCCCTCTAAGGACATTACATAGGGACTTGTTACTTCCATGTGGGTATCTGCCTGTGGAGGAAAGCCGTGACCCTGAACCAAGGCCAGTACCACATAGGCCTGTAACCCGTGCACATCCTGCTGTAGAGGATGAGGATTCCGCAGATGAAGGAGATGAAGTACTCATTCCAGTTTATTTAAGTCCTCCTGCCCCCACGGTCTGTGAGCCTGATCTGCCTATAACCGATGCTCCGGATGCTCAGCATACTAAACCTCCAAGCATTCGTTCTGTTGAGAGTCCAGTCAATGCTAAGGATG
Source organism: Triplophysa rosa (assembly GCF_024868665.1). Classification (NCBI taxonomy): domain Eukaryota; kingdom Metazoa; phylum Chordata; class Actinopteri; order Cypriniformes; family Nemacheilidae; genus Triplophysa; species Triplophysa rosa. The sequence goes on from NC_079912.1 coordinate 3,595,144, forward strand.
TTGATAGTAGTTCTGATGTTGACAACCCACCTGAAATGTCCAACAGTACTTCAAATGGTCCTTTGATGTTCATTGAGTCTGACTTTCATCAGAGTGATACTGAACACTTACCCATTGATGGGGTCACACTAGTTGAGCAAGCAGATGAAGCAGAATTTAATCAAAGTGACTTACTAGAGGATAACCATCCAGACGTCCAAGGAGAGCAATTCCCAGTTCTATCAGATATAGCAGATAGTGATGAGCAGAATGATGGCATCAGAGATGCAGAACCTGAGGAGAGAAAGGAGGAAACAGATACAATGGAAGGAAAGGATGGAACAGTCCTAATGGAGATAGAGGAAAAAACGGATGCAAATGATTCTGTCAGGAGATCTGAGAGGAACCGTCAGCCATCGCGACGGCTTGATTATACTGAGTTGGGAAAACCTTTGATCACAGCAGTGAAATCATTCTTTCAAGGATTGTCCACAGCTTGGGGGGATGTCATAAGTGATGGTGAAGAGGCTGCACAATATTCTGCCTTGCACCCTCGCATAATCATCATTTAACTGCATACCATGCACAGGGACGTGCATGAGTTCAGGAGGGGAGGATGTAGCCCAGATGAAGAAAAAACAAACACGATTTAAAAGAGACTATTTGAGTTAATTATTTACATTGGCAAAGTTATAACTGTCCTATTTTATTTTAATGCATCGCTCAGTTCATATGACCTCATGTGGGGAGTGCTTAGCCCTAGACAGCCAATTATGAGCTACGCAGGTCACGTTCAGTTGTCAGCTTGGAGGTGAAGTCCCAGCTGAGTTGTTGTTCCGGTCGCTCGGATCTCGGGAAAAAAAATAATAATAATAATAAAAATAAGAGAGAGCAGCTAACTGCTAAAAGGGCGGAGAAAGGGAAAAAAAGAGAAACCCATGATAGCAGAGAGATATAAGAGCAGTATAATTGCTTATTGAGAGTTCGGAGCTTAGTGACTGAACGACGGAGACGAGCTACGGCGGCTAACCACTTAGCTTTCCACCTTGTGAGCTGCTGCAAGCGCCTTAGCATCCACGTGCTCGGACTTTGAAATACAGAACAACGGTGAGAAATATATATATCCCTTTTAGCTATTTTGGGGTTACTGTGCTGTTTCTCAGTGTGTTAGCGGAAGCGATAGAGATGCTAATGGGTATAGGAGTGGATTGAGGCGAGTAATGGTGCAATGGTTGAACATGTATACTGCGGCTATTATTTTAAGCCGATGCAAAGGGAAGTTGTTTTATTTTTATATTGCCAATTTAACACAAGAAGTAATTTGATAATCCATGTGAGTTTAAAGTTACTAGGAGGGTAAATTTTGGTGCAGTTTCTCTCACGCTAGTAGGCCTATAGTGTATGAGAAGTGATTAAGCACATTTCCTTGATATCTCTGAAAGCCACTCATTATGGGTAATTACTGTTGTTTTAATTCGCGTGTCATGTTATCCTGTTTTGATATGGATATGATATGTTTTGCATGTTAATGGATACTTAACATGAGTATTATAGAATTGCTGTTAATGTGAACGGTAACACATGTGAGTTCTTGAATGTTTAGTTCTCATATTTGAATTTTTGATATTTTTGAATGTTTAATGTTGTACAACTGAAACTGAAGATTTGAGATTTATTAAGATTTAAGATATAGGTATGAGGGTTGATGCAATGTGTAACGGCATGACACTTAAGCCTTTAATGATGCATTTGAAATTGAGATTATAATAAGTATGACCTTGTTTATAGGTCAGGTTTTTTGAGAGGACGGGAAAATTCCGAGGACCAGGACGTTATCCTGATTGTGTCAGATAGCGAGCCAAACCCTTTGAAGGAAAAGACGCAGACAATGAGATACACACGTACACACACTCGCACATTCACTTTACAATTCTTTGGACATTTAACATCAGGTTAAACCTGCAACCATAAAAAAGGAAAAAAATTGAAAAGGGCCCCAACGGACACATTTAATTTTTTTGTGTGCACACATTTATTTGTTTTCTGGTCAATTTGGTTTATTACTTCTTAAGTTATGTAAACTGAACATTTATTTTGCATTGTATGAAACAAATGCAAGAGTGGTTACTCAACATTTATTACTCTGTCTGGTTCATTATTGCTGCTCAACGCGTTGGCTCCTAACGAACTTTGATATCTTCTGATTCTGGCCGTGGTTTATTCTTGATCCCAGTTCTTATTATACTGTAATTCATTTTTATACCCCTAAAATTGGTTACACTTCACATAAGTTCAGTGCAATGTCTTATTAGCATTGCTGCATCTCTGAGCATTTATCGGATTACTTTGGATATTCTTGCCTGTGTGTTTTGACCTTTACTCTTTTGGATTGTTTACTGCCTGCCCTGACATCTGCCTGTTTATTTACTCTGCATTTGCCTTGCCTGCATGTACCTGTTTGCTCCTGCCTACGATCTGCCTGTTTTACTCTGCATTGATAGTTATTATTAAAAACCTGCAAATGGATCCAGACCTGCCTGTATCGTCTTTACACTAACCCACATAATCGTAATCATAAAAACGTTTTGTTTAAGATATAATTTCTTTGACTGCTGGAGCTTTGACTAATCTCATCTCGTGAGCTTTTTCCCCATGTGCAGTGGTAAACATTCCTGAGGTAACTTAAGTAATGCAAAATAATGACAAAAATAACGGCTGCTTCTCAACGCTTTTACATTAGTTTGTATAATATCAACAATACTCACATGCATATGTTAAAACTATTTTAATTTCAGAATAAAACACAAATACAAATATAAATGCATTCATCTCAAGTGTGAAGGTATAATAACAATGCTTCAAAACAGGATTTACCTGCTAAACAACGTGAAGCAAACCATAGTACTTAATATAATTTAAAATCATTAAAAACTTTCAATATGTACAACACTCGTCCATTGCTTTTATGACTCCTGATGCGGCGCACAATGGCAGTTGGGTGATTTTCCCTCTCCTCTTCCGGCGAAGTGATGTATCGATTTTCCCTTATTCCCTACACCGTTAGCAGTGCCCTTCGAACTGAACATGTTCGCTGCCTTCGGATTAGAAGTGCACTTCGCAGTCCACTTACGGTGAAATGGAACGCAGCTATAGTTACTCTCATTTGTTCCCTTGGATAGTAATTAGTTGCACCTGTGACATGTTTAGTTGTCTCTCTGCGATCATTTTAGTGCCAAGTCTATGCACCATCCATTCACATCTATGCTGCGCACCACTGGTCACATGGTCAAATGTGTTTACTTGATTGGTTTATGATGTACCAGGGTGATTTCAAACCGCATTTATGAGATTGTCTTTGGTAAACTGCCATTATATGGAGTTGATTTTCACTACAGGGGGAATTTAAGTTTCTGTATACTCTACCCAAGGGTTTAGTCCATGTCAGTCCTCGTGTAAGTTACAATGTGTTACTCTGTGTAACCTGTTCTCTTATCTTATTTTAAGTATTGAAGTGGATTTAAGGAGTTTGTGTTCCATGTATGGTTGTTGGAATACACCACATGTTAAAGAAAGACTGACCATCAAAAAAATAATTATGTATTTACCAGAGGCGCAGCTCCTCTGTCTTCCCAATAAACTTGCCACAGACAATGAGATGAAGCACCATGCTACCCTGGAGCTAAAGCCTCATGCAGCATCCGTGCTGGAGACATAGCCAACCTTCTGAGGTTGGAGATAATCATCAAGCCCCTCTTGGAGCGTTTGCCTGCTGGAACATCCACCGATGGAGCCAGTCACCACCCGCCCCTGTACTCTTTACCTCTACATCTGTGATTATTGGTCTCTAGGATGGTACTTTCCTACCCTGTGTCCAGTCTACCCTATTGCTCATGGAATCTCTGATGGCTCCTTCGTTGCCACAGCTCCATGGCTTTACCAAGCTACTTGGGATCTACCATTGCTCCTGGTGTCTAAAAGCTCCTTGGCTCCTCTCTAGCTGTTCACATCCGCCTGCACTTCAGCTCCTCTTCAGACACATTCGACACTAGCTCTGCCCTCTATGGAGGATCCCCTGGTTGCACCTGGATCCTCGGGGCCCATGACTCCACCTCTTCTCATCAGCCCTTCAGATTTGCCTTGGTGTTGTGCTGCCTCGGCTCCAGCTTGGTCTGTTGTCACTCTGGTTTCATTTTGGACTTCAGTCCTTCAGCTGCGCCTGGGTCCTTCACCTGTCCTGCTCCACTGCACTCCTATTTCCCACCAGTTCCACCTTCGCCCTCACTCACACCGCTGTCACCATGGTCTGCCTAGTCTTCATACTCAAGGTCTGTGAACTTTGGCCGCTTTCAGTGGCCAAGGCCTGCCCAATAGCCCATATATATAACTGACAGGTGAAGCAACCAATCTCGTTTTGTTTTGTGCCTTGTCATGTTGAGAGACGTGGAAATGTAACACACAGGTGTAAGTGAACGTGGCAAAAGTTGACAGCAACAACAATGTTTATGTTCTCTGTCCCTCAAACCAGCAGCTCCCCCTTGGAGTTCCAGCCTTTCATGTCTTCCTGGTTCACTGTCCTCTCTCCTCCTCCTGGTTCTCAACCTCTGCCAGCTCTGCCTCTGTTGGTCTGCCCCCTTAACTCCCACCGGGGCTCTGCTTTAGCTCCTCCCTACGTCATCCCGTCCATGGTTTTTTCATCAGCTGGCCACTTCAATTCCCTGCCTTTTACCAGTTTCACACCCTCCACCAGAGCCCCCTCCTCCCTCCTCTTTTGGACTGTATGCAGCGCTAGGGCGCACCTTTTTAGGAGGGGACGAACTGGTACATGTGTTCACTGTCTTTTGTGTATTTGTTTCAGTTAGTTAGTTTGTGTTCATTGGTTCATTCCCTTATCTACTGTATACTTATATTTACTCTTATAAGTTCCCCTGGTTAATTATTAGTTTTGACTTGTTTAGTTGGTGTTCAGTTTCTATGTAGAAATGTTCGGTAACGCTTTAGATTACGGCCCGCAATGTACCACATAATTAACCAGATTTACTAATTCTAACAGTAATGTACCTCTACAGTACATATCTGTAGGTAAAGGGGAACAATATGCAAAGTTTAGGGAATAAAGAAGTCAGAAAATTCAAAAAATATTTATACTGTAAGTATTTTAAAACTAAGGGGTAACAATTTTTAATTTTAGGATAAATTTTTATTTGATTGATTTTAGGATTGTTGGTAAAACATTTATTTTAATTATGAGTTATTATGAGTTATAAATGTTTAAAATGTAAAAAATCAATGTTGATCTCTTGAGACATAATCAAGTATTTTAAGAGTGGTTTGATTTGGATGTTTATATGGCATGCAGTTTCATCATGAATGTATTTTTTTAACATCTTACCCCTTAATTCCCCAAACTTTGCATATTGTTCCCCTTCACCTACAGATATGTACTGTAGAGGTACATTAGTGTTACAACTAGTTATGCTGTAAATCCTGTTTAATTGTGTGGTTCATTGCTGGCCGTAATCTAAAGCATTACAAAATATTCCCTTTTTTAAATTCAAGTCAGTTAAGTGTTTAAGCCCTTTTCCTGTCAGTGTAAGCGTGTGTTACTTCGTGTATCCTGTTCTTCATCTGATTTTGAGTATTAAAGTGGATTTAAAAAGGTTTCTCTTCCCCGTGCTGTTGTCGGAATACAGAACACTCCAGAGTGTTTTTGAAAAAGATAATCACAAAGCAGACTTTACTCAAAAAGGAACCAGGACCAAACTCTGTTCAGTCTTGTAAACAGGTTTTGTGGTACATAGCCTCCACTTTATGTTCCACGTATTGTCAAACACACGTCTCGGACAGCATTCTGGAATGGATCCAGATTAATCTTCAAAAGTAGCGTGTTACGTGTATTTCAGATCCATTCTGCTATCCTGTTGCACAGCGAAAGTGACACCGAAGGTCTACAGTAACCAAATGCTCCGTGAGAACGGATGTAACAAACTTCAGAGACGTTTAAAGAGCATACATGTGGCCAAGTCATGATATTTAACCCTCAGATTGAACACTTTTCAGCATGCAGCAACATAGGAGAGGGTATGGAGAAGATCTACGAGCCTGTCAGTGCCTGTCCGGTGATATAATCCTGAAAGTTTTAATCAAACTGCGCATCCTAAGAATCTTCCCACAGCATCTGTAACATCCTCAACACACCCGACACACACATTTTCTTAACTTGTTTTGAAAAAAAAAGCAGAAGGTATGTCAACACTTAAACAAAATGACTAAAGTGTAATCAAACACTGATCCTACTCATAAAAGAAACATTTTACCCCCCCCCCCGTGTACTGTACAGACACATACACTTTTTGTTACTCCTTCCATCAATGCTGTTCATTTTTTTACTTTTTGTCTAAAATTGTATTTCTAAATGCATTTCTGTCTGGCTTTTTCCAATTTCTCTTTCTTTTTGTGTGTGTGCTATCAACCTGTGGCTTCTCTTGACTGTGGTGTAATGTCAATCATTCATGTGATCTGTCATCATTACGGTATCACAGCTCACGGTGCCCCAGGCTTCAGCCTTAAAAACTCTCCCAAAACCCTTATCTCCTCTCACATGAGAAATGATTGAAAGCCGTGCGAAATTAGACAAAATCAAGGTGCAATAAAGGATATGCGAGTGTCCCAACGTTGGGCATTCAGTGGTGAGACAGGAGCTTTAGAGCCAGCCTGTTGTCCTGAGTAATCCAATCGGATGAGGCCAGTCCCTTAATCTCTGTCTGGGGAATGTGATTGCTCTAATGTGTTTAGTGAAACTCAGGCAGGGTTTTATTTAATCGTGCGGAGGGGAGATGAGAAAAGTACACAATCTTTCATCATACAATCATCCGGTACTATTACATTTACTGTTGTTCTGTTGTTCTTATATGTGGGTGTGTTTGCGTCTCTCAGTGTGATCTATAGGGAATGCTTGATACTTTCCTTTTATCTTTGTTTACACGTTGTTGGTGATGTAGGTTTTTGTACTATATGGATGTCACAGCTTTTATTATAATTTGATATGCAGCATAATGATATGGCAATTGAATTATCATATACATATCATATGCAGCTGCGGGAAAAAAAAAAAAAAAGAGACCATTCCAAATTTTCATTTCATATCAGCATTTGTATATATCGTCGCTGTCGGGCAGAAACCTCCTATGTCCAAATTTGGTCAATTTCATATTTTTTCACAAATCGATGCTATTGGTCAGACCCCATGTGGGTCTGTTATTTTTACAAATTATTAACCAATCTAAAGTGTTGAAAATAGCTTGAGAGCAAATCTCGTAACTCCATTGGACACTTCAACTGTCTGAGAAGTCTCGTAACTCCACCTCTTCTTCACTCCACAGGAGCTTCTCGGCATTATGTCTCCTGATTGAAGGTTTTTTAGACAATTACGAGTGAAAATTGTTAGGTTAGATACATTTGAGAACGTCTGTTTTGTTAAAAATCGATAGCTGTAATGCTTCAGTGCAGAAGGAAGTCCGTGAGCCACGAAGGTAAGTTTGCGAACAGATTCGGCTAATTTCTGCCTATTAGACAGCCTAGTCAGCTCATCGGTTTTTTATTACATCACTTATAGTTCTTAAACCTTTAAAATAGAGTTTAGGAAGATGTATGTAACCACAGTCGTTAGCTTTGGTTAACAATTGAAGCCTTTTCTCTTGTCAAGAGGCTCAACGCGACCGCCGACTTTATTTGCGTGCAGATTAATTTCCGCCTATATTAGACAGCCTGTTTAACGTTTTATTTTGGCATTGCATCACTCACAGCTCTAACGTTTAAAATAAAGTTTAGGAAGATGTATGTAAGCACAATCATTAAATTAAAGCCTCGTCTCTTGTCAAAAGGCTCAACACGACTGCAGACTTTGATGAACACTGCTGGCAGCAGCGACGTCTGTGTCCGTACCATTCTTATCAATGTCTCGTAATCTCGTATCTCCCTGCTCCCAAATTATAAACCTTGTATCACCGATTAAACATGGTTTTGGGGAAATGTTGTGTTAATTTTGGTACACAACAGTATATGATAGCAATATAAGGTATAATACCAACTTTAACGATACAATGTTTAATAACTCAAAAAATATGCAGTTTTTTCAACTTCCTGAAAAATAATGGTTTTGGAGATACGAGGATTCCGCCCGACAGTGACGATATATTGTGGCCATTCAAGTCCAGTGTCTGTTGTCTTTCAATAAAATCAAACCTCAGGAGTGACATAAAGTCATCCAACAGCAATGTGAAAGACTGACAGCATGATAAGACAGATAAAAACTGTCATGGAAATTCAGGTTATTACTTTTTTTAACTTGTTGTATTGCTTAAAAGTGAATATGAACTTGTTTTCTTTGCAGTATTTGAGGTCTGACAAAATACAGAGCATCTTTTCTGTTATTTAACCTGTTTCTCCAGTTTTCATTTTCTGCAAATTTGTATTTGAAATTTGGTCAAAAATATTATTAATAGTTCACAAAAATGTATAAATAGTAAATTTTAAAATCTGTATCTGGCTGTATCTAATCATATATCATGATAAGATTTTACATGACGGTAATATACCAACATACATTTTCCACATGATTGGCTCCAGAAAAAGCATCACAAGCATCAACACAAGCAATGTCGGAACAAACTATAACTCTCGGGTCAAAACTGCCATTTGTATTGATTGTGAGCAGAATGTAAAGAATAGCAGGTTCAATACTTTTTAAAGTCACATGAAATCAGAACTGACAATTCTTATTTTTTTATGAAATAGGTCAGTTTATGGAATATTTATTATAAACGCTATATCAATTAAGGTCATTTTTTTTTAGTTATTTTTATTCATGTCGACTTACAATCTTTAATCAAAACCATGAACCTCCCCTCCTCCTCTCTTCATGTCAGTGCAAGGGTGGGACTTTATTGATTGTTCAATAACCAGGTTTTTAACTTTCAACAATACAGTCAATTCCCGAAAGAATAATTCTACATTTACAATGTAAATGACACCCGTTTTCATATCTCTCCACTGGCTGTCGGTTGAAGCCCGGATCAGATTCAAGTCACTAAGGCTTGCCTACAGGACTATCACTGGATATGCACCGGCACAAACCCTCCTACACTACTACACCCCATCAAGAACCCTGCGTTCAGCAAATGAGCGGCGTCTTGTATTGTCTTCTCAAAAGGGCAGTAAATTGCTTTCCTGGTCATTCTCCTTAACAACTCCTTCCTGGTGGAACATTCTTCCTAACTCAGTCCGGTCAACCACATCTCTCACAACATTCAAAAAACTACTTAAAACCCATCTCTTCTGTGAATACTTGACAGACAAATGAAAAAAAAAAAAACTCTCTCACTTTCTCTCAACAGGTATTGTTCTGGCTTTTGTTGAAACTAGTAACTTGGTATTAGCACCTATTTTATTATTGCTCCTGTATGACATATCGCTTTATTGCTCTCTGTAAGTCGCTTTGGATAAAAGCGTCTGCTAAATGACTAAGTGTAAATGTAAATGTGATGAAAACACATTCCTGGATTCTGGTTGGCCAATAGCTGTGCTTTATTCACAATAAAACTGCTACACCCAATGATTCTGTGGCTGCGTCCGAAAGCTCAGGCAGCTGACTTGTTGCCTCTCTACCCAATCAGGCAAAGACTTCAGAGGCAGCGTTTGCGCACACATTTACATTTTAAATAAAAAATAGAGAGCGTATTTGCAATAACATCACATATTTGAAAACCACAATACTAATTTCTTACTAGAAATGCAATCAACGGTTAATGAAAGTAAAAATCAAACTTCGCCGCCTTAGAATTATAAGGTTTTATCTGACATTTTGGTCAAAATTGAGTTATTCACATATTTATTCTGTGACACCTTATTTACATTATGCCATGTTTGTTTTTGTTCATTTTGGGACTTTTTTAAGAAAACAAAAAGGTTCTTTCAACAAAATTGAATTATTATTTGGTTCTATAAGGTTCTCTCTGCGACCCAATCAGCACTTTGAATGCACACAAGGATCCAATCAGGATCAGCTTTCTTTGTCATGTGACCAGGCTCCTCAGTGACAGTAGGGAATATCTGAGGAAACAGTGCAACACAAAACATTATTTAAAAGAAGGCAGCGGTTATTTGCACTAAGTGTAAATAACAATAGATGCTATTTACACTAAGTGAAAATAGAGACAGATGATATTTACACTAAGTTTAAATAGCAGTAGGTTCCGTCTAAACTAACTGAAAATAGCAGCATTTTTAGATTAGATTAGCGATATCCTATTTCCACTAACCAGAAATAGCTGTATTTTATTTGGATTAAGAAGAGAAATAGTAGTTAGATGCTATTATAGTGGCAGATAACGTTACTATTTTCACCTCAGTATTTCTAGAGGGTTCTGCTCTGGACCTTAATTCTTAATTCAATTGTTGTGCAGTAAACATTATGCAACCTCAAGGTTGACTGTTTTATTGATACTTTATTGGGCATCTTAAACTACAGTTTTTCTTCTTGTTGTTTTAGGTTTTGTTGAGGAGATTCTTTTTCTATACAGTCTGTATAAACACAACACTAGCAAGCAGCTCTAGCTTCCTAATTGCTGTGTTTACATACACCCTCATAAAATGCAATTAATGCCCTGAATTTTACAATATTATTGCATCATGTTATTTCAGCCATACTCATCTTTAGAAAGTATTTTTACTTATCCCACCTTCTTTGGATAAAACATTTAGATACAACAATTAGCACAGCCTTTTATGCTTAACTTGAACAAGAAAAAAGCATCCTACAGCATTTAATAAGTGTCACATAATTATACACTAATTTCACTTTTTAACAAATTATAAGTCAATTGTTTGTGTTGCTTAAAAAATGTATAGCTTTAATGAATGTTTTGCAGATAGAACCTTGTCATTCTAAGCAGCTGTGATTTTTAAGAATTAGAAGGTCATATCTGAGTTTGACCTGTTCCAAAAATCCCCATTAACAAATTTCAGAAAATGTTGATATTGTACATTTAGAATACATTTAGGGTCCTTTTCACTGTGAAAGAGATTTGTTCCTCTTATAATTTTTGCTGTATGAAATGCACAAACTTTGAAGCTCATATCTCAAAACTACTCAGAACGCAGATAGAAACGTATTATTCCGGGGCGACTTTACAAAATTGTTTCTCGGCCACCATTTTATTTTTCCAAGCTCAACCGTGCTTGACCAATCACCTTGTTCGCACATGCATAGCTTTGTGGGACATGGAAGGCAGTGAAGGATACATCTATGCTGTCTTCAAAGATCGATCAGATGAAGGTATCTCAGGAGACAGGAAGTAAAGACATTGGAATCCAAATCAAACATTGGATTCGGATGTGCATTCATGTCTTCCTGCCTTGAAATGCAGCCTTGAGCAGCATTATATAGCTTTCGGACGCAACCACATTTAGCAACTTAAACGAAACATTCTGTCGGCCACGGACTATTTTTCCAGTGGAAGGATAACTTTTAGTTATTGTACGTTGTGAAAGATGCATTGATACATATATTTGGCATTAATATTTGTATTGTGTGGTAATATGTTTTTATAAAAGCAATAAGGTTAGTGCTAGCTAAAACACAACCAGGACCAAGAAAGCTAAAAACCTGTTACAGTTTTTTTCAATTGTTTACATGCAATTTTGAAAACCGGGTTCTTTTTTTCACAATATAAGCACAATTATCCAAACATCACACTCAATTTGCATAATTCCTAGATTGTTTGCAAAATGACACACTTCAGTCAAAACATACACCCTTCAGTCAAAACATATACACATATTTGTGAAAATGCTATTAGTTTTCATTTAACCAACACAGTCCTCAATGATCAGACACTATTGCAGCCAGTTTCACACTGCTGTGATAAATAAAAAACACATTTGTACAAAACTAATTTTAGGAAATAGCATGTGCTAGATTTTTGGCCACACGTTGTTATGTAAGGGATAATTTAGATGAAAAAAAAGTGACAAACCCACAACATTCTTCATGATTAGTTTGAGATATAGGGAGAATGTACACAAATTGGCCTACTATAAACTTACCAAGCACTGCACAACACTGATGCTGCAGACTGAATATTTCAAGTATTTATTTCAATACTTACAGTATTTCTTACCATAATCAGTTACAGTAATCAACCAACAATGAAATCAATGAAACAAATAAAATCTGTAGACAAATAAAAATTACTGCATGAAGTACATACACTTTGACTCTGAAGAAAAACTACTGTAAAAGCAACAAGAATACTGTAACTATTCATCATCTCTCCGTCTGGCTGGATCAGGCCATAAGATTTCATCCACATCACAGGCTATGTCTTCATTGGCAAGGCACCGTTGGAAGAATCGCCTCGTGTGACGAATCCACCCCTGCACAGAAGCTGCTTCGATATGATCACAGGCCTGCTCCATGGCCTGAATGAGGGGCAAACGGTCATAGGGCCGCAGGTCGTATACCTTCCACCGCCATGCTGAAAAAAACTCTTCTATTGGATTCAGGAAGGGGGAGTATGGGGGAAGGTATAAGACTTCAAATTCAGGGTGCTCATGGAACCAATTGTGGACCAGAGCAGCCCGATGGAATGAGACATTGTCCCAAACGACAATGTACCGCATCTGGTCCACTTGGTTTAATGCTGTGACAATCTCGTGCAATCTGTCAAGAAATGCAAGTATTAGATTTGCATTATAGGGTCCCAGATTTGCATGGTGGTGGAGGACCCCATTTTGTGTAATAGCAGCGCAAAGGGTGATGTTACCCCCTCGCTGCCCTGGCACATTGGTGATTGCCCTGTGTCCAATTACATTTCTCCCTCTTCTTCTTCTTCTTCATCTAGCTCCTTCCATTTTTGTTGAAGACAGGTGAACTCACCTGCTGCCTTTTATAGCACAGCTGAGTGCTGCGTTTTCAAATTAGCACATGTGTGCTTCCACACCTGGTGGATGTGATTATCCAATTCGTTTCATTAGTGTGGTCATTGGCAATCCGGGGCTTTGTAATGACAAGGAAGTAACCTCACAATCCTTATCTGTGTCTAAGGTGTGAAAATGTGTGTAGAGTTTTACAAATCACTGTAATGTTTTGCAAAAAGGGTGAAGCAGACATTGTGTGTAATGTTGTGCAAATCTGTGGAGGTGTTTTGCTCATTGGAGTAGAATTTTGCAAATTGTGTGGAAATTTTTATTTTAGTGTGTAAACAATCGTAAAAAACTGTAATTGGTGACGCCCATATACAGTGCAAGCTGGAAATACAGGCTATAAACAAGCCACACCTCTCCAGAGCAACTCCAAACATATTGACGTTTGAAGGTGTTTGACACTGCAGCCTCTTTGTTTTGGCATGCATGAAGCACAGAGAGGAGGAGGTGGGTTGAATGGGGGATGATTAACAGGAAAAGTGAGCGAGCGGGAGCGGCTAGGGTTAGTGGTAGGTGTTCCTGGGCCCCTCTGGCAGGAGCAGCTGGAGTCTCTAAATTAGCGCTGGGCTTGATTATGCGCCGCTCACCCTCTCCGGCCCCTCCTCTGAGTTTAGCTGCAGGTGAAACTCGCTGCCAGTCGGCCTTCTGCCGCCCCGTTCTCAGACTTTTGTCCTCCCGTCTGTAAATGTAACATGCACGGTGCCGCAATTGCACTCATGGTGATAGTGTGTTTCTCTGGATGTGTTTGTGTGTGTTTCATATGTTGCCTGTAGATCCGGTCTAAAATCACTCACAAACATAGAAACAAACCTCAGGACTGACATAAAGTCAATGCCAAGACACAAGAAAGTTATGTTACATTAGTATCGTCTTCAAACATGAATATGAACTTGATTTCTTTTTAGTACTATTCAACATACAAATATTGCAAATTATACTATATTACCATATTTTATTTGGAATTTAGGATTGTCACTAGGTCACAGAATGAAACAAAATAATCATTTTACACAATTCATCAGAGACTAAATGAGAAATTATTGAACTGAATGGGGGATAAGAGACCCTGACTCCCTCTGAAAGGCTCTTTCTAGACAGTGTTTATTTGGATAAAGTAGCGATCTACACACTGTTTGCATATTTTGTATTTATTGTCGATTATTTATGTTATTTTCACATTGTTTGAGGAGGTCCTTGACACACACAAAGACAGACACACTTCCCTCTAGTGGATCTGTTAGCTGGTGTGAAGTAGATGTTTGAGAAGGGGGTACCTCTCTCTCTTTCTCTGGCGGGTCTTTGTGCGCGGGATCTCGGGGTGGTTTGGGATTTCTCCTGGTTGCATGCCTGGGGGAGGACCAGTAACTGAGCCACCAGCCGAGGGAGCTGTACCAATTACACTGTTAGGATAAATGTAGCGCCATGCATGGATTGTGGTACTTAACAGGGCATGCTTCACCAGGGTATTTTAAATGGAAGGGAATTTAAGAACAGATTTATGGGGCAGTTAAAAATAGTAGGCAACTGATTTCCATCCCCCACGTTGCCTATTTTTTCATATTTTTAAATGATAGGTCTCCAGAAAGAGGGAAAGCTGTCCCCAGTGGTGCGGCCCAACACAAATTGACAATTTCAATCTTGTGGTGTAATATACTCATAGTCTTTCCTTGTTCTCTTCTCTTCTGTCCTCCTGACCAACGCTTACATATTAAATTAAGCCTTAACTAAATCTGAGTTAATGAATTATTCCGGCACCTATGATGTGATTATTGTAATTAACAGGACAACATACCTGTCGTCAGTCTCATCTGCTAAGGAACAGTGGGCTCAGCTCTAATGTCTTTTTCCTAAATAGTGGGAAATTAGTGTTTTTGTGTCTGGTGGCCAATTCCCTTTTATGAAATGGACCTGTGTAAATCTGTGTTAGCCTTTTCCACACACACAAACAAACTTTGAAGCTGCAAATGTTGGTTTATTTCAACCCATTGTTGTGTCAAAAATGGACAAACCCAAGTGTTGTGTTAGAACATGTTTATAGTTTGTGTTAAAGCAAGCCAGCATATCTTAATTTATAACCCAACGATTGGGTTTATCAATTTTTTCAATTGGGTTTAAAACATTTTTTTTTAGAGCGTGTACATAATTTGTCATAATACTGTTATCATCTTTTTCAGAATGAATACCATATACCGTGGTACAGTGATGACACATCAATATTGGTAGTGTTCTTAGCAAACCTGGAACATTTATCAGAACTAGCATGGCAGATTCTGTGACAGGAATGTTTTTGCTGGCTGCCTGGGTTTAGTTTAAATTAAAGCGGATGTAACACACGCAGTTTCTGCCAATCTCATATTAATCTTGAGTAACAAAAGTATATAGTTGTATTGCATGCTTTGTATCTTTGAAGAGTCTTGATCACATTTATAAAAGACAGATGCAGCTGTACGATTATTTCCGAAAACAGACGACCTCCTGAAGGCGTGCAGGGTGCGGAACTAAAGCACAAGCACACAATACATCATCGCTTTATCCCTGCATAACTGTTGACTCGCTACAAGTTCATGTTGTTTACCTTATGCACGTACGCGACGATTGCCAACAAAACACAGACATTTAACCCAGGTTCACTTACCGCATGCGGTTTTTAGCGCTGGGAATGCTCCATCTATCAGTTTCAAACGAATCTGCAAATCCAGCGTTATATTCACCGTTTATATAACATTCCTCACCGAAATGCCCTGATAAAACAAACTTCGCAAAAGAAGCACATTGACGGGCGTGCTCTTTCTCTTGCTCTAGCTGGTTGACTTGTGCGCGTGTTTTTCTGTGAGAATTGTCCAATAAAGGACTAAGAAAAGTTGTTATGGAATGACATGTTAAATAAAAACTTTCCGAAACCTATACGAACCTTGGGGGAGTGTATCGAGCACAGAAATACTAAGTAATACGTCCAACTCATTTTTTGACAAGTTGACCATGTCAAGCTTGAGAAGCCAGCACGTTTAACATTGTAAAGAAGTCAGAATTAGTGGCATAACTTTGTTTTGAAAAGTGGTGGGGACAAACACAATTAATACTTTAAAGAGTAAGTAGCATGAGACCATGAAAATTACATTTCATGAAGTATGTTATGTTGCCGTGTTTGAAAGTAAGCTGACTGCCAAGTTGTAAGTCTGAAAGTGAATAAATAACAAAGTTATTGGCTTGTAAAAATGGGAGTCGACTCTGAATCATGCAAACAAGACATGAGCTAGTCCGAGTCTCTAACCGCCGCGTATCTACGTCACTAGACATAGTCCCCTTGCTACGTTTTGCTGGGACTGCCGCGAAAACTTCACTACTAGTCTCCTCCCCCAAAACGCTGTCGCTCGTTCGTGATGCGTGTGTATCATGTCTAGAACCCGTGTTCTACGTTGTGAAACTAAGTCCGTCTTATTTCAACTACCAAAGGAAGAACTTCTGAGGGAACAATGGTTACAATTCATTTTTCAAACGATACCAAAGGAGTATAACCACAGGGTTTTACTCTGCGCGCGTCATTTCACTGAAGATTGCTTCAATAATCTTGGCGCGTTCACTGCAGGATATGTGAAACGACAATCCTTGAAAGAGGGGGCAATACCAGCCTTATTTGGACCTGTTAGCTCAACCAAATCACAACCTGTAAGTGTGACTATTTATTTTTGTCTTAACTTCAAGAAATATTTGTGTACCTTATGTCTGTGTTTAGCTAATGCATATAACGCTATCATTAGCATGTACCGTTATTTCTGGGTTATTACAGTTTGTTTATCTTGCTATTAACTCGGCTAATTTAATTGTTCAATCTATTAACTCTCAAAGTATTTATTTCAATAACTTGAGTCGAGTACTATCTGTACTGTAATAACATCTGAAGATACGAACACCTTAAACTGTATGCCGTGTCAACTAATCCAAGACACATGATGAACGCGTTTGACCAATCACAACAGACTACAGCAACTGACCAATCACATGACACTAGGCTAGCGGATAGCAGGGGACTAGACGGATGAATCGCGGAACGAATCATTTGAGAGTCAGACAAGAAGTATGGTAAGAATAACCGCCTATTATTACGACATAATAGTGTTTTTACACCTTGTATGTACATAAACTTGTTGTTGGACACTCCATAAACCAAAGTAGGACCTTAAAAATCATATGCTACTTACTCTTTAATAAATTGTTTCTGTCTAGTTGGGAATATTGATCATATAGTAGGCGCTCCGTCCATTGCATCCTCCGCTTTTGACTCCAGCTCGGTTCCCAAACTGTCATTTGGGGAAGGTCACTTGCTGTTGCGGTGCATTACATAAAAACAATTTCCTATGACTAAAAATGTCACTTGTTTGTTGGTTTACGCGTTTTTGTGCTTGGACACTGGATGCACAAGCAAGCGCTGCGAACGTGGATGATGCATGCATTTCATACTGGCCGCGTTTCTGGGGTTGCGGCTCTATGAGTGCATTTACATGCACAAAATAAACGGATATCTATCAAAAATCAGCTTTAAAAGCTGTTTTACGTGTTTACATGCATAGTAAAAAACCGGGTACGCGGAAGTTTGAGACTTGCCGGGTTTCTCGCGTGCAGTGACGTCATCGTCGATAGTCTGTTTGTTTAGTAATTAAGAATGCAGCGGGAAAATGGTCAGAAGCTGTATTTTTATATCTCTTCTCATGTCCGCAGTACCTGCAACAATAGTTCTTCATTTTGACGTTTCTACATCAACTGCATGATTCGAGAGCCGTTTGGGACTTTTACTACTGCGCTTTCAGACATGCGCACATAAACAAAACTGAGAGAAAACCAGTAAAGACGTTTACATGCAGCGCGAAATCGGAGTAATGGGCAAAAAACTACCTCTGCCGATCAGTTTTTGCTTAAGCCGTTTATGACCTTTCACCGATAAAAGAAAACCTTTTAAGCATTTACATGACCTTACATATATCGGCTTATTAAGCATAATCGATGTAAGACTGTGCATGTAAACGCGCTCATTGTTTTCCGCAAAAATAAGTGCGGAATAACACTCAAAATGAGTGTGAGCAACGGGAGATAGTGAGCGGCGCATCCTGCTTTTTCCACGACTTTTAGATGTAATGGCCCCTAAACAATACACAACCGCAAGCATTTCTTAATTTCAAACTACGCTCGTGGTCAGAATGATTGAAACACTGTTGAACCACCCCTTTAAAGGGGTCATATGACACGACTAAAACGAATATTATCGTTTGTTTTAGATGTAATGCAATGCGTATACACGATGTAAGGTTAAAAAATGCTGAATTTTCTGCATACCGTGCATGTTTGTGTAACGGAGGCCAGCTAGAGAAGAGCTGTGCAGTGTGTAAACCTCACTCCCCGACCAACAGAGACGCTATAGACTGCGGTCTTTAGCCTCCTCGTTAGAGAGCCCGTCTCCCATCCGGACCGTCGCCGGTTCCTCGTTAGAGCGCCCGTCTCCCATCCGGACCGACGCCGGTTCGAGGCCCACGCAGAGCGGGACGAGTAGGACCGGTTACATTTGTATCTCCTCTTTGCCCCGCCTCTCTGAAACGCGCAGATTTTTTACAAAGCTCATCGCTCTCAAAAAGCGAGGTGTGCTATGATTGGCCAGTTAACCAGTGCGTAGTGATTTGTAGAATACTGCAAACGTGTGACGGAAATGTAATGCTTCTTACCATATTTGGAACATCAGGAGTTTTAAAATCCGGAAAGATTAAAAATTCTGGTTGCAGCACACACATAAGGAGAATCTGTTAAGATTCTCTTATTTAAAATCTTAAACAAGCTCACACTCATCAGTGTACAACTAAATTACACATATTTTACATATCCATAGGATATGCAGTTTTGTGTAAAGGAGCTAATAGTAACCGTTTTAATGGGTTTACTATTTTTAGATGTTGACATCACATCTACATTTGAATCTCTTTTTCAAGCACTACAAAAATAGGTTTGCCCTTTGTAAACTTGCATTTATGAATGTGAAATGTCCAGATAATAAAACGTTGGGGCGTAAAGTTGTGTTTATAAATAAGCCTAAAGGTAGCAAGTGCAAAAATAAAAATTTAGAAAGTTTAATTGGAAGTATTTTTATTTCATAATTGCACATCAAAAGACATCCTAAGACACCCAAACTACAGGATAATATTATCATACCAGAGGACGCCTCTTAAGTCATCTCACCGGGAAACAGAAGTAAACAAAGGGACATCGCAAAGTTAACTTCAGGTGATCTCACCTGGCAACGGTTGTGTAACGTCGTTGTCGCTCTCTGAATGATTCTCTGTCTGTCTGTCCAAAGCCGCGGGAACGTATTTTGAGCAGGGGGTGCTATAATGCTTTTTGCTAGGGCTGAAGTTATGACTGTGCTTTGGGCGAGCCGCTTAAGTTTAATGTTAATAAATAACGGGAGAAAAAAAATAGTTGCTGCCGAGAATAAAGATGAATGCCAATGTGATTATAAGACACAGCGTAAAAACAAACACATAAACGCATGTTATCTGTATGCCTATAGCCAAATAACAATCTGTTGAACG
The DNA here is from genome assembly GCF_024868665.1 of Triplophysa rosa. Taxonomy (NCBI): domain Eukaryota; kingdom Metazoa; phylum Chordata; class Actinopteri; order Cypriniformes; family Nemacheilidae; genus Triplophysa; species Triplophysa rosa. Next base: position 3,614,676 of record NC_079912.1, read on the forward strand.
AAACTACAAGCTGCGCGTTAGCAGTTAACTTACCCGGTACATTTAAAACCAACGCGACTTCTCCCCAGCTCTTTTCCTTATCTGTGCGGTTGTGGTATGTTTTGAAGGATACATTATATAGACAATCATGCTGTTGCCACAAGTTGTTCTTCCATCTCCGCTGTCCAACGTACCCTTGCAGGAGCTTTCGCGGTCGACATTTTTAAAGGTCTGTCAGTCACCTCCGTCACCTTGCAGATGTGCCTCTCATTAGCTGTTGCGAAAGTACCAACGTCATCACCCCGATTTAAAATCCTAAATATCAAACATGTTTGATATGATCGGGGCGGCCCCGATTTCTCTCGGAGCAGATCGGGAGGTGTAAGATTCGATCTGTGAACGCCTCACATTACGTGATAATCTGGGCCGAACCTCGGACCCGATCGAGGTTCTGGACCCGATTTTTTCAAAGATTCTCGGGAGGGGAAATCGGGGTAAATTCTGGATGAGAATCCTGTAATCTGAGCCAGGCTTTAGTCAAATCATACCAGGAACTGACATAGATTTGTGGGGGTGTGGTTACACAAGGCGTTTCAGGCAGGTCTGGGTGAGCATTCGCTTTTAGATAAAATGCATCTTTTGTTCCGACACTTTTTTCCGATGCAATTTTACGTGTCTAATACATGCATGGGCAACTTATAACACAACAAAGACACAGAAAAACACGTATTCGTGCCATATGACCCCTTTAAGCTATCACTCAGTAGGGGCTAGTTACTTTATTGGTTGCTGCTGGACACAGCTAAATTGTACTTGGTTGGTAAATTAATATAGTGTTTGTTTAATGGAATACAAATTCAACAAATGGCATAAAGTTGGTGGTATTTCGTTATGGTTTTTGTTTGTTCCTTCTTAGGTCTCCTCATAGGTTGGTAGCTTTACTAAAAATAATTTAATAATTGAGTCACAGTGGTATTTCATGCTGTTCCAATTCAGTTTTTACTTATGGAGGGGTTGATACTGACCGGGATCTGTTGAAACATGAACACACAACTGTCATTCTGCTGAAGAACATTTTAACACCGAGGAGTAATTAAGCAGTAAACGGGATAACAACAGCCGACTATTAGTGCCAAAATATCCACCCTGGGTGGATGGTGTCACAATATTAACACACCTCTCTGGAAATGCTTTCATTTGCTTTTCAATAATTCCAACCACCTCAACAAAAAAAGACATCAAAAATGGTATTTATTAATCACCGCAGATCGTGATTTTTATTGTACTTAAAAATGTAAGGCAGCAGGCCACATAGTTTTAATTTTAGTGGGTAAAACAGGTGGAATTTTCAATTCGGTTGGAATTTTGTACAGTTCATCATCTCTAACTGCAGTGTAATAAAAACATGAGAAACAAATTACACCGATATGTCTCATTATGTGATGTGACTGCCAACATTTCAGAATATTTTAAACATAGTTGAATTCAAATCCTATTCCTGTCTAAATAAGATATAATTACAATAACAACACATGTGATGAAATGTGCATATTCTATGCATGAGACCATATATTATGTGTATATTAAGGAGAATTAGAATGGGAAAGCATGTATATAGAACGGAAACCCTTTGACACAGTGACACACATATTACACACACGATTCTCACCCACAACTCATTCATCTGCAGGTATCTTTGTATATCCATGCATTCATATTGAGTCTGTGGCCTTTTTAATACAAAGACAGAAAGCTCTGGTGAATGCAGTTGTATTTGTATATTTATAGGCCACACTAGAGGACTGATTTTCCCTGATCTCTCTTTTTAATTCGAAGACAGGAACAATTTCACTGTACAGTGTTATAATACACTGCAATTCCATCATGACTTTCTATAACCCCCACCCCACAGCATATAGCCAAAACGATTTGTAAGTAAATCAGCCAAACGAGTTGGTAGTAAACAAAGAGTATCTATATCGAAGTTACACCGAAAAAAATACTCCTGCAGCATGTTTGATCAGTGCCTCAGATATCGTGGTTGTGGGGACGTTTAAAGTCAATGAGTCTCATGTATGTATCCCTATATCCCATCATGAATATCAGCATATGTTTGTATTAACAAAAAAACACGCAAAATACAGTTTCAAGGTTGATAAAAAACATTGACATTGCGCACAAAAAAATCATTTAAAGCATCAGGGTCACTTTGTGTTTTATTGCAGTAAAATATGTCCTGTATATGCAAACGTCTTCCTCCACTTCTAAAGATCATAATAGAGGACACCTGCTCTTTCAACTTTCAACTGAAGCTACTCTTCAGATTGTTTTTGGTTTTGCCCTCAGGTGATGGTTGGTCCTAACAAGAATTTATAGTGGCAAGCTTTATTGATTTGGATCATGTTCAAGTGTAGATGTTACTTTAAAGAAAAGAGTCGTAAATTAACATTTGAAATCAGAGATGGCAAAAGTACAGTCATCCTTTACTTAAGTAGAAGTAAGATACTCATGTTTAAAAGTACTCTGGTAAAAGTTGAAGTACTGACTAAACTTGTTTACTCAAGTAAAACTAAAGAAGTATGGGCTCTAAAATGTATTTAAGTAAAAAGTAGCTAATACTACGACCTGTTTTAGAGTCACGCTCGTAACTGGACGTCACAACTGAACTACCATTATGTAGAACACAAGCATAAAAAAGACTGATTGAAAAAATCTATTTGCCATCACCTAGGCCACATCCTAGACCTCTTGTCCTTGGAAACAATGCAAAATTATAATAACATGATGATGTAAGATAAGAGCGTAAAGAATAAGCATATTGATAATAATTGTGACAGAATTCCCTGTCTCAAGTTCTCAACCATAATTTTAGTTATTCTTTGTGTTGCCTTCCACCTTGGTCCATGGCAGCTTCATAGACTACTAGCCTATGTCTGTGATGCATAATAGCCAGGAAATTACTGTTTGGTAGGTACTGTGATAAGTGATTGTCAAAAAATGTTGTAACAGAATTTCACTGCTTTCAATTTTAGATAAACTGTCCCTTTAAATTTTAAGTACAGACCAGACATGGACATATCATTATACAAAGGTTGTAGACACTTGGGAGATATTGTCAAAAAGAGAAAACTAAGAAAGTGATAGACAAATAGAGAAATTTAATTAGGCAAGTTAATTAGGCAAGTTAATTTACTTGGTAACCATTAAATTAATTTATTCCTAACCCTATCCGTAATAAAACGCTAAAACGGCTCAGTTAATGTTTCTTGTCTAGTCACACTGAATTACACATGAATCACGTTTATTATATTTTTTCCATTCAACAAAGCGTTTTGTAGTTTTCATCATTGGATAATACTATCAGTTGTATTATCATATCTATCGTAAATCAGTTTTAAATTATTAAATGTTTAGCCTCTTACATTGGATGTTACACTCGATCAACATTAAAACTGCATCTTGCTGACAGTGTTGCTAGATTAGGTGGACAATTTCCAGCCCAATGGCTCACTAAAACCTACTCACTCCAACAAAAACCAGCCCAATATTTTGAACTGACAGATAGGATTGTATTGCAATGTCAATCAACGTTGATAAGGATCATTTTTATGGCCTATGACAAGATGACAAAATGCATTAAGAGTTAGAAAACAAGAATAATATGTCCAGAAACCATTTCAAAGCAGCAATCAGGAAATTAGCGCATTTTTGTGCAAAAGTGCCAGCTATAATTACATTTACATTTATTTAGGGTGTTTTCACACTTGGGTCCTCTTTAAAAGAACCGAACTCAGACCCCTTGAACTGGACCAAGAGGTGGGCCAAGTGAAAAGGGACCGAGTTCTTTTTATGTTCACAATGTCTCTGCCCCTGAAAGAGGACTCAGATCTTTTTTGGTCCACTTAGGCGGTATGGGGACTCAGATCTCTTTATGTACTGTTTTTTGGGGACTGATCGCAGTGATGAATTTATGAACTACTTCATATAAAATCCAAGATATTAGAGAAAAAATTATAACAATGCAATCAGAAGTGAAACCCGCTGAACAAACTAACTACAGCGCCCTTAAGGAGAAAATGCAATTATTTTATACTGTAGATCAAGATGAGCTGTCTAAAATTATTAGATCATCTAAATCAACAACATGCATGCTAGACCCTATACCTACAAATCTACTGAAAGAAATGCTCCCAGAAATTATAGATCCTCTTCTTGGTATTATTAACTCATCTCTGACATTAGGACATGTGCCTAAAGCATATAAAGTGGCTGTTATAAGGCCCCTTGTCAAAAAACCCCAACTCGACCCTAGAGAACTAGGGAACTACAGGCCTATATCGAATCTACCTTTCATATCTAAAGTTCTGGAAAAAGTAGTTTCAACTCAATTATGCTCCTTCCTCCATAGGAATGACATCAATGACAAATTCCAGTCTGGATTTAGAGCATGTCACAGTACAGAGACTGCTTTGATCAGAGTTACAAATGATCTGCTATTGGCGTCTGACCAAGGTTGTATCTCGTTATTGGTGCTGCTAGACCTTAGTACTGCATTCAATACCATTGACCACAGCACACTCCTACATAGACTCGAAAATTACGTTGGCATTAAAGGAATAGCTTTGAAATGGTTTAAATCTTATTTATCCGACCGTTTTCAATTTGTAGCAATAAACAATGAGGTGTCACGCAAATCGCAAGTCCAGTACGGTGTACCACAGGGCTCAGTCTTAGGGCCTCTGCTCTTCGCATTATACATGCTACCTCTAGGAGATATAATAAAGCGACACGGAGTTAGCTTTCACTGTTATGCTGATGATACTCAACTTTATATTTCCTCGAAGCCTCATGAAACACAGCAGTTCCATCGAATAATGGAATGCATAGTCGATATAAAAAACTGGATGAGTAACAACTTTTTATTACTGAACTCGGACAAAACGGAAGTGTTACTTATTGGACCGAAAACTGCTATAAGTAACAACCAAGAATACTGTTTAACTATTGACGGATGTTCCATAAAACCCTCGTCGTCAGCAAAGAATCTTGGCGTTCTATTCGATAGTAATCTGTCATTTGAGAGCCACGTCGCCAACACCTGTAAAATTGCGTTTTTCCATCTTAAGAATATATCTAAACTACGTCATATGCTGTCAATGTCAGATGCAGAGAAGTTAATTCATGCATTCATGACATCAAGACTAGACTACTGTAATGCACTGTTAGGTGGTTGCCCTGCAGGCTTATTACAAAAACTCCAACTGGTCCAAAACGCGGCAGCTCGAGTTCTTACACGTACAAAAAAGTATGAACATATTAGCCCGGTTCTGTCAACCTTGCACTGGTTACCTATAAAGCATCGCGTTAACTTTAAAATCTTGCTTATTACCTATAAAGCCCTACATGGTTTAGCTCCTCAATACTTGAATGAACTCCTTTGTATTACAGTCCTTCACGTGCATTACGCTCTCAGGCGTCCTGTCAGTTGGTAATACCTAGAATTTCAAAATCAAGTGCAGGTGGTAGATCCTTTTCCTATTAGGCGCCTAAACTTTGGAATAGTCTTCCCTGCACTGTCCGGGAGGCAGACACACTCTGTCAGTTTAAATCTAGACTAAAGACGCATCTTTTTAATCTTGCATACACTACTCTTCCATAATATAAATCCTCTGAGGGTTTAGGCTGCATTAGTTAGATCAACCGGAACAAAAACACAACTGATGTACTTGTTGCATCAAGAGTCAGAACAGTACTCTACTCTCAGCCAGTCTTGTCTCATTGTTCCAAGGTTACCACAGCGAGCAGGATGCAGTTCATGGCCTGACCTGATGGTAGAGCGGAGAATGGGAAGCGGCGACCTGACAAGAGCTGAGATGATAGAGCTGGATAAAGAAGGACGCGGTCACCTGACACGTCTTCATGGCCTGACCTGATGGTAGAGCGGAGAATGGGAAGCGGCGACCTGACAAGAGCTGAGATGATAGAGCTGGATAAAGAAGGACGCGGTCACCTGACACGTCTTCACCACAAAATTTCACACACACACACACACGATGCGCACGCACCACAACAACACACACGTACGTACACAGACAAGTACGCACACACACACACACACACACACACACACGCTCAGTGAGAGCACACATTTAGGATAAAGGAGAGAGAAGCACAGGTCAAATATAACAGACTATAAATTCCTATATGCAATATTAATTAAGTAAAACTTTAAATTCTAAAGCAGCCCCCCCGGTCAGGCAGATAGTGCAAAAACAGTATGCAAACGGTGGCGAGGAACCCAAAACTCTAATCGAGAAAAAAAACCTCAGGAGAACCCAGGCCCAACCAGGGGATTCCAGTTCCCCTCTGGCAAAAGCTGCTGCCTCTGCACAAGCTCCAGAGAACTTGCACAACAAGGCTAAATAAAATAAATAAACTTAATAATAAAATAAATTATAGTTTAAGATTATCATTAATAATCTAATAGCATTTGAAATTTTGTGGTGAAGACATGTCAAGAGACCGCGTCCTTCTTTATCCAGCTCTATCATCTCAGCTCTTGTCAGGTCCCCACTTCCCATTCTCCGCTCTACCATCAGGTCAGGCCATGAACTGCATCCTGCTCGCTGTGGTAACCTTGGAACAATGAGACAAGACTGGCTGAGAGTAGAGTACTGTTCTGTACTCTTTGATGCAACAAGTACATCAGTTGTGTTTTTGGTTCCGGTTGATCTAACTAATGCAGCCTAAACCCTCTGAAGATTTATATTATGGAAGAGTAGTGTATGCAAGATTAAAAAGATGCGTCTTTAGTCTAGATTTAAACTGACAGAGTGTGTCTGCCTCCCGGACAGTGCAGGGAAGACTATTCCAAAGTTTAGGCGCTAGGTAGGAAAAGGATCTACCACCTGCACTTGATTTTGAAATTCTAGGTATTACCAACTGACAGGACGCCTGAGAGCGTAATGCACGTGAAGGACTTGTACATGACAGACAGATCTCTAGTGATCAGATTTAAAATGTGAGATGCTGTAAGGATTAGCAACTCTCTCTTTACTATTACATTCACTTTTTTTCTTTTCAAAGGCCATTTGTATTATGCGCTCCTCCAACGCCCTTTATTAGTGATACTTTGAAAAAGCATAACTATTGTTATTCCAACATACATACTTATAATTATTCTTGTTCCGCCAAAAGTTTGGCAAGCTACTTATCCCTGCTATGACTTTTATAAGCGATCGGGTGGGGGGGTGCGATAGGGGGCGAAAAACCACCCGAAAAATCCCATTGACTTAACATTGCGCCCAACTTTGAGGGATCGTAGCTCCGAGCGAGGATATCGTAGAAACATGAAAATAATACATAATTTGAAGGGGTTATCAGGCTCTATAAGAACATCACTCACAATGGCGTAAGTTGCACCCCCGGGGTGTGAGAGCCTCCCAAAATTTCAGTATACTTATAATGGCGCCCATAGACTCCCATTCAAAACCTAGATACCTATATATTCACGCGTTATTTTTTCGCTTTGGACCCATGAATGACTACATCAAATCGAGCGGCCCATTGAGGAATGGTGTGTGATGACTTTTGGAAGCGATCAGGTGGAGGGGTGCGATGGGGGCTGTGTTGTCTTTCAGGTATAAATTTGAATGAACTTTTATTTTGAAGAGACTCTTAATTTGAAGGGTTTTGTCTCGACGAAAAGTTCCTGGTTCTCGGGTTGTTTTTGGTCAGTAGTTGAGGAGGCTAGCCGGATTTACTCAGATACATTTCTATGTTCTACTGCATGTATTCAACACTGTAAAAGCCACAGAGGCAACGTCGTAAGTGAATAATTTCATAGTTACATTCATTAGTTAGCGATAAAAAATATTACTATATGAAGAAGGCATTTGATTTATTTGCATTTAAAAACGTTTTATTTTCACTTATTTACATGAGAAAGGCACATGTTACAGAACTAAATTGTAATTTTTATAGTTTTCTTTGTTACAGTTTTCACTCTGACCTTGTAAAAGAAGAAGAAGAGCCACAGTAAAGAGCATCTAAAGCTTACTACGACTCAAGTCTTCATTTAGAGGAAGAGTTTAGCTAGTTGTATAGCTGCAGTTGCTACACTGCAGTGAGGACAACATAGGGGTCAAATAAAAACCCGAAAAATCTCATTGACTTAACGTTGCGCCCAACTTTGACGGGTCGTAGCTCCGAGTGAGGATGTCGTAGAAACATGAAAATAATACACGATTTGAAGAGGCTATCAGGCTCTGTAAGAACATCACTCACAATGGGGTGTAAATTGTACCCCTGGGGTGTAAGAGCCTCCCAAAATTTCCCAATCACAGGAAGCATGCCCATACAAGGCGTAAAACGTCCCGCGTTGAATATCTTAGCAGTACAACCACTTAGAGACAAGGGGGTGGGCTCATTTGACTCAGACAACCTTTCAGTGTCACATGATCATTATGAAGATATTAAGCCACGCCCATAGCAACCATTTACAGCAGCCGATCCCATAAACTACCATTATAAAAAGTCCATATGGATATCTTTGCAGAACAGTGTCGTAGAGACGAGTGGTGTGCTCATTTCACTCAGACAACTAATCAGTGTCACAGGATCATCTTAAAGCTATTAATCCACGCCCATAGCAACCATTTACAGCAACCTAGCAACCGATCCCATTGACTCCCATTATCAAAAGTTCATATGGATATCTTTGCAGTACAGTGTCGTAGAGACGAGGGGGTGGGCACGTATTACTCAGGCAACCAATCAGTGGCCAAGGAAGTTCATTAAGCCACGAAGCCACGCCCATAGCAACAAAACATCTTAACTTAGCAACCGTTTAACAACACCTACATCTCTTCATCAGAACATCATAGAGAGATGGGGGTTGGTTTGTTTCACTTGTGGGTTGAAGCATCATCAGTTGGCATATGCTAAGCCACGCCCATAGCAACCAAACAGGTTAGCCTAGCAACCATTTAGCAACACCTATATCTCTGCATCAGAACATCGTAGAGACACGGGGGTTGGTTCGTTTCACTCATAGCTTAGAGCATCATCAATTAGCACATGCTAAGCCACGCCCATAGCAACCAAACAGGTTAGCCTAGCAACCGTTTAGCAAAACCTATATCTATGCATAGGAACATCGTAGAGACATGGGAGTTGGTTTGTTTCACTTGTGGCTTGAAGCATCATCAGTTGGCAGATGCCAAGCCACGCCCATAGCAACCAAACACATTAGCCTAGCAACCGTTTAGCAAGACCTATATCTCTGTATCAGAACATCTTAGAGTGATGGGGGTTGGTTAGATTCATTAGTACTTAATGTGTCATAAACCTAGTGCCGAGTTCCGCGGTTTGCCACGAAAGCATCACTAACAGTTTCTTTAGAAAATGTACTATATAGTTTTTTTTAAAGTATCATTTTCACATCGAATTAGCGCTTTACATCTTTAACATTTTTAAGTCTTTTTAATGAGCTGTCCAAGTTGAGAAATATGTGACAATGCGCTTTATTTACACGCAGTCCCTTTACGCATGCACTGTACTTATCAGGAGAGAGAGAGAGAATTGAACAGGAACAGCAATTGAGCCAAGAGCGGTTTGAGTTCACAATGCATGTTTTTAGCGAACAGTACCATAAGCTGGGCCAAAAACCCAGCGAACCGCGCTCAGACCCCTGAAAAGGACCAAGTGTGAAAACGCTCTTACATTGCATTGTACTATACATTTATTAGTGATGCTTTGAAAAAGCATAACTATTGTTATTCGAACATACACACTTCTTATAATTATTCTTGTTCTGCCAAAAGTTTGGCACACTACTTGTCCCGCAGCTTTTGACGTAGACCCATGAATGAATACATCACATCGACAGACCTATTCGGGAATGGTGTGCTATGACTTTTATAAGCGATCGGGTGGGGGGGCGAAAAACCACCCGAAAAATCCCATTGATTTATCATTGCGCCCAACATTGAGGGATCGTAGCTCCGAGCGAGGATATCGTAGAAACATGAAAATAAAATACGATTTGAAGAGGTTATCAGGCTCTATAAGAACATCACTCACAATGGGGTGTAAGTTGCACCCCTGGGGTGTGAGAGCCTCTCAAAATTTCTGTATACTTATAATGGCGCCCATAGACTCCCATTGAAAACCTAGATACCTATATATTCACACGTTATTTTTTCACTTTGGACCCATGAATGACTACATCAAATCAAGCAGCCCATTGAGAAATGGTGTGTGATGACTTTTGGAAGCAATCGGGTGGAGGGGGTGCGATAGGGGGCCGAATAAAAACCCGAAAAATCCCATTGACGTAACATTGCGCCCAACTTTGACGGGTCGTAGCTCCGAGTGAGGATATCGTAGAAACATGAAAATAAAATACGATTTGAAGAGGCTATCAGGCTCTGTAAGAACATCACTCACAATGGGGTGTAAGTTGTACCCCTGGGGTGTAAGAGCCTCCGAAAATTTCCCAATCACAGGAAGCATGCCCATATAAGACGTAAAACGTCAGTGTTGAATATCTTAGCAGTACAACCACTTAGAGACAAGGGGGTGGGCTCATTTTACTCAGGCTACCAATCAGTGTGACATGATCTTTATGAAGTTATTAAGCCACGCCCATAGCAACCATTTACAGCAACCTAGCAACCGATCCCATAGACTCCCATTATAAAAAGTACATGTGGATATCTTTCCAACACAGTGTTGTAGAGACAAGGGGGTGGGCTCGTTTGACTCACACAACCAATCAGTGTCACAGGATCATCTTGAAGCTATTAAACCACGCCCATAGCAACCATTTACAGCAAACTAGCAACCGATCCCATAGACTCCCATTATAAAAGGTTCAGGTGGATATCTTTGCAACACAGTGTCATAGAGACAATGGGGTGGGCTCGTTTTACTCAGGCAACCAATCAGTGTCCCAGGATCATCATGAAGCTTCGAAGCCACACCTATAGCAAGAAAACATGTCAGCCTAGCATATATCTCTGCATCGGAACATCGTAGAGAGACGGGGGTTGGTTCTTTACACTCATAGCTTAGAGCATCATCAATTGGCAGATGCTAAGCCACGCCCATAGCAGCCAAACAGGTTAGCCTAGCAACCATTTAGCAACGCCTATATCTCTGCATCAGAACATCAGAGACACAGGGGTTGGTTTGTTTCACTCATAGGTTAGAGTATTATCAAGTGCAGATGCCAAGCCCCGCCCATAGCAACCAAACATATTAGCCTAGCAACAGTTTAGCAATATGTATATCTCTGCATCAGAACATCGTAGAGACATGGGGATTGGTTAGATTCATTCGTGGCTTAATGTGTTATCACTCTAGTGCCCAGTTCCGCGGTTTGCCACAAAGCATCACTCACATTTTCTCCAGAAAATGTACCTATCTAGTTTCTGACTATGTCCTTGGCATTGCAAGTGCCATGCTCTAACCACTGAACCACAGGAAAGCTAATCAGAAAGCAATGCAATGAGCAGGTATTTTGCACTCGTTCATGAACTTCACGTACACACCACGATAGCAAAACATATGCAATTAATATATTGTACATACTGCACGATAATGAACAACAACAACAATAATGCGCTTACCTTAACGAGCAGCCTTAACTTCTGACAGAACTACAGAACACCTTTCGTGAAGTATATGTTTGTAGAACATGCAAAATTTAGCGAATCTGTTTTAAATCCAGTAGCTGCCAAGGACGAGTAGGCTACATATGCCAGACTACATCTGTACAGTTTAAAAAATTTGCTGATGCTGGACAGAAGTAGTATAATCCCATATTCAGTTTGACTTTATTAAATCATTTAACTGTGTTCTGATTTCAATTGTCATATTTACAAAGAATCTTCGAGTCATCTCTGACCACATGTGTAATTCACATTGTGAGATTTGAGGCATCCTCCCACTTGCAATTTATATTTAGGCCACTTTGGCATTGCGGTCGCTTCAATAGCTAAATTAAATATTTGAAATCTGGGTTTTTTCGCGCTAAAAGCCCTATCATCATCACATGATGCTTAATATCACTCTCGAGATCTGAGAACGTTACTCCACTCTTTGATTTGATTGGTCACCGCTTTGCTCTGTAAACAGTAACTCCCACTTTCTTACATTTGATTGGTTGAAAAAATCACGCAATGACAAGAAATAATATTGATAGTGCATCAAATACAGATTAAAACTAAAGTAACGAGACTGGTTTGAAAATGTAAGAAGTAGACATTACAGGTATTTGTGTAAAAATGTAAGAAGTGAAAGTAAAAAGTCGTTAGAAAAAATAATAGTGGAGGAAAGTACTGACACCAGAAAAATTTACTTAAGTACAGTAACAAAGTATGTGTACTTCATTACTTCCCATCTCTGCATTTGATTAACTAGTAGAGTTCTATCATACATTTCTGATTTTGGTTCTACTGCATGTCTATCTACATCTTTCAAGGTAGATGATTTTTAGGACTGTTGGTTGAGCTCTAAAACTATACTAAGATCATGAACCACCTATTCCTACAAGGAAAAAGCAATGACAATCTAGACCTGATATAAGCTATAATATTTCAGTGGTTTTGCATTCACATGGAAGTCTATAGGGGTCAAGGTTCACAAAAAGCCATTGTGTGATTTCAGAAGACTTGGAATATAGTGCACAAGATAAAGGCACTCATTTATATCCCAGTTGTGTTTCGTGGTTTTTTTTAGGTTGGTGTCAAAAGTTAAACTCCACTTTATTGTCTTTGGGAAATATGAGTAGATATTGGACACTTGCTGTACCATTGTACTTCATAGACTCATAAGCTAACATATTCAGTCTTCCATTTATGTTTTCCGGCTTCTTTTGCATTATTGCCTTATTGCCTAGTAATGTCTCATTGGCCAAAATCAACATTAAACCGCATAAGAGAGGACAAGAAATGTGAGTGAGATATATAAATATGACAAAGAGCATGATCAGGACTGCTGTGGCTTCTTTTCTGGCCTGGAGCCATGTGACACTGATCTGATCTATTTAAACAACAGCTGTTTATGATTTCAAGGGAAATCAGAAGAAAGATTCTCTCTGGAGACGTTGCTCTTTGCCAGACACTCCTACTCATTGTAAATCAAATACCTGTACAGAAGCCTGTGGGTGTCAACTGATTCCAAAACTAACCAAATCAACCCATCATTCCACCAGGGTTTCAATAACAGCTTGTCATTGAGCTTCAGGAGCGTGGAAATCTGCTTAAAAGTTTGATTGGAAGTCACCTTGAAAAGGTTACAACTTAAAACTGTTGTAGAAAGTTGTTTAACCTAAGTTTCTTCTGGTAAAAAAAGTTTGTGACTGTGTGTATGTGTGTTTTAGAAAAAATAGTCAGTCTTGTAGTCCTGCCATGAATTGAAATGATTAGTGGGCTGTTTTATAGTTTCGTCTGGTTGGGGCTTGTGAATGTTTGTCATGAGGTCGATCAGATTGTGAAGTGGGCGGCACTCTACAGCCATGTGGACCACGACTATAAATCCCACTGAAATGATGCAATAGAGAAAATTATAGAGGGTAAAGTAATCTGTAAAGTTGACGTTCATGATGCCGTAAATTCCTTTGGACTACACTTTGCCAATGCATTTTATATTTTCTTGTATGCCAGTTACCATGTGTTAGATTTTACCTGTAACTCTTCTGAGTACATGGTTAGACTTTAAAAACCTCATAGATGGGACATTTAGGAAATTAAGCACACTCTTATTTGTCTACTTCCACTCAAGTCAAGTTCAACCGATGATATTTATGCATCATAGAAGTAGTCCTTCATTTTGCATTTTTTATGAACATGGACATAGACAACTGTAATTCTCTCAAAAGTTGTTCATTGGAAAACATTATTTTTTTTACAAATATACAGCATGTATTGTAATTTTTGTAAGGAATTTCATTGCTCTGAAAAATAATTATAATCAAAAGCTGATGGCGGGAAGCGACTGGCTTTCCTGTCTTAGCAGTTATGTGCCTTCCTAGCAACACAGGGCAACACATGTCTCTGTTTAATTATGGTTATATGACCATCATAAATAGACTGGGTGTTATGGAGGGAGATCCTTTATGGGAATGTAGAAAACCAAACTCACTCTTTGAAGTGTGAAATGCACTCTGGTAAAAGCCATAAAACTGCTGAGCTCAACGCGCTCAGATGATATTTACTTTTTCCATAGAGGACCTGAGTTTGATGTCCGAGTTTATTGTGCTAGTAGAGGCATTCATTGGTTATTTTAAAAAGATTATACAGCCCAACATAAGCATTTTATATACTGAAATGCACATTGGCAGCACATGCATAGACTTGGTGTATAGTGACAAGGTGCAAGTCATTTGCTGACGCTGTGGCTTTACTGGGTAGATAACATGAACCACAGGGATGCCCTTGTAAAAACCTGAGAGTTCTGATGCTCCCTCCTTTCAACATAATGTTTTATATAGGAGGATAACATGTAAGACCAAAAAAGACAAAATCCAGTGTAGGACAATGTCAGAACACTGTAATAAATCTATTACGTACTTGTCAGGGAAAGAGCACACGAATTCAATTGCAGGTGAACAGACTTTATTCAACTGACACACAGAATGAAATGTTCAGGTTATCTGCAGGAGGAAGTCAGTTGTGGAACAGCAGGCTGGTAGGACTCCACCCGAGGAGAGAGAGAGAGAGAGAGAGAGAGAGAGAGAGAGAGAGAGAGAGAGAACTGTCAATCGTGGGTAACCACCTCTGTTGCTCTGGATCCACCCCAAGGGAAGGCTCGACTCTGAGGCACGAAAGAACCCTGAGCAAGAGAGACAGTTCATAGGCGGCTAAACGTCCGAGCCGATAGCCGTAGTGCCTGGAGCGCCAATCTCCTTAGGCGAACGTATACCAGTCCAGCCCCAACTCTGGTGACCGAGGGGTGAAGAATCGGGGCGCCTGGTCGCTGGATGCCCGGGTGGCAGGTGAGGATCCGGGGCACAACTGAGGGAAAATAAGGTGGGCGAAAAAACAACCAAAACCCCAGAGCCTGGGCAGACAAAAAACAAAAGAGTTAATGTTTCAAAAATAAGGAAAAATAATCCATCCACTGGAATGACCGGGAAGACAATAATCCAAAAGTAGAAAAATAATCCAAGCAGGTAAAAACATACACAAGACAAGGTACTCACTAGAAAAAGTATCCAAGACAAGACAAGAGGGCACCTATGCCGGTACGGTGTTCACATTGAATGACGATCGCACACAGGGAAAAGAAACTAGGAGGCATAAATAGGTTGAAGTAAACAAGAACCAGGTGAGAGAAATAAGCATTAATTATGGGGAATGAGTGAAGAGGCGAGAAGGGCGGGGCACATACACACAGACAATGAGAGTGGCGGCAATCAAAACAAAGCCACACACACAGAGAGAGAAAGGCAGGCGGTTAACCCAGAGACCCAACAGTACTAATTAATATTATAAATCTTAAACTGTAGAAAAATTCCTAGATCTCATGGTGTTTTTGAACCATATCATAGTAAATATTTAAGTAATTGCTTTAATATAATACATTATAATAAATTATACTCCAGTATATTTCATGTGGGTGCACTTGTTGGCATAACAAGGAAACAATAAGGCGCATAACCTACATACCACGCAAAATACAATGTGGACGTTTGTCGTATCGTTCGCATGATGCCTTTTTTATATTAACAAAATACCTGAAACTCGGCTGGGCTTAACTTCAATCGTCCAATCACATGGACAATCGCTGCAGAAGTCAAGGTTAAACACGGTCGGCGCCAGTGGTCCAGTAGTCTGTGCGCCGACATGTTGTACAACAGCACTATGGGAAACCTAAGTTCGAGTCCCGGCTCGTGGTCCTTTGCTGGCTTCTGTTCCCTTCTCTCATCCAGCAACAAAACCTCTCTCTCTCTCTCGCCACTGTCCTGTCAATATAAAGCAGGCCAAAAAATTTACTTAAAAAAATAAGTTACAAATGATGTCCAAGTCACAATAGGGCTAGCTCTCCTGGAAGCCATGGAGATTGCATTGCAGTGCCTGAAGTTAAAAAATCTTTGTATGGATGTCTATGGCTAAGTGAATCTGAAATGGCATACTGTGACTGTAGGTACTGCATTAGATAAAGTACCTACCCACTGAGCGTTACAACAGTTAAATATAGTATGTGGGGCTGCAGCTTGAAACACTCTGGACGTACTACATCTGCCATATTGGCATTGTCGTGTGACCCGTATATGCTCTTTTACCTGTGGCATATTAAAGAGTAAATATTACAATGTCCTTAAAATTATTATATAATTTCATGCAGTGTGTGATGTTGCTGTGTGTGAATGTAAGCAGTCTGCCAAGTTGTAAAGCCGAAAGTGAACGAATAAAAAAGTTATTTGCTTCGGAAAAAAGGAGTCTACTCTGAATTAGGTCTGTTGTTCTAATTTCAGTTCAGGGTTGGATTTGCGTTACTCCGTGTAATGCCCGCCTACGTCCCATTTGCGACATTGCATGCGGTAGGACAATCACAACAGACTAGACCATCTGACCAATCAGATCAGAGTAGGCTGACAGAAAGGAGGGGATTAGACAGATGAATCACCGAACGAATCATTTGAGAGTCAGTCAAGAAGTGAGGTAATAATAACTGCCTATTATTAGAAAATGAAAGTGTTTTTACACCGTGTATGTACGTAAACTTGTTTGTTGGACACTCCATAAACCAAAATAGGATGAGGGGGTGTAAACAAGACAGGATAATAATAAGAGTAAAAAGGGACGTAAACTAACTAAACACTAAACTAGACAATACTTGACAGACTAAACTAACACTTACTATGACAGGAAGACGGCAACATGAGGCACAGGCAAGCATACAGACAAGAACCATATACAGGTACATACATTCAGAACGTAATCCACCAGCAACAACACAATGACACATGAGGACTATTTAAAGGGAAGACAAGCGAAGGATAATGACACAGGGCAGGTGAGGGTAATCAAACACAGCCGGGAAACAATACAGGATAACAATAACACATAACCAAAGACTTTGTCATGACTCTGCCACAGGACCAAGAAAAACATGACTAAGTGAGGCAGAGCCATGACAAAAGCCCCCCCTTTAATGAGCTTCTCCAGGTGCTCACCAAGGGGTAGACGGACGAGACAAGACAGACTGGGTGACAGACAAAACATGGCAAATAATATCAAGGGTAGACAGGAATACAAAACGACAGGATTAGGATGTGATAATAAAAATAACAAACATGGGAGGGGGGGTGGGGACAGACAAGCGCTGGTGGGGGAACAGTCCTAGTCCCCGGCTGCGCTCGAGGGCGGGGAGTCCTGGGGGACTTAGTAGGGGAAGTCCTGGGGGGAACCGCCGACTGGAATGTCGGCGGGACAAGGCTGGGCGCCGCCTGGAAGGCCGGCCGCACAGGGCTGGGGACCGGCTGGAAGGCCGGCTGCTGCACCGGCTGGGCAGGACCGGACACCGGAATGGGCTCCAGCTGCATTGGACTGGATGCCGGCTGCACCGGACTGGATACCGGACTGGACACCAGACTGGACACCGGCCGCACCGGACTGGACGCCGGCCGCACCGGACTGGATTCTGGACTGGACGCCGGCTGCACCGGACTGGATTCCGGCAGCACCGGACGGGAGGCCGGCTGCGCCGGACTGGACGCCGACTGAACCGGATGGGAAGCCTGTGACTGGGCAGGGCTCAGCCTCCCCCTCCTCGGCTTCTTCCTGGACCGGCCCACTGGAAGCGTGGCCGGCTGTAGGGAATCAACAGGGGGTGTGGCTAGCTCCATGCAGGAGGAGTCGGACGGGGAGTCCCATGACTCCCTGTGTCCCCGCCTGCCACGGAGGCTCACTGGCGGTGGAGATGGATCAGTGGAGCTGGAGGTGGGTGGGACGACAGAGCTTGAGGATGGAGGAGCTGAGTCCCCCAAGGTCACGGTGGCCAGGACGAGGTCTTCCTGAACGGTAGCCAGCGGAGAAGATACCCAGGATGGCGTAGTGGGCCATGGTTCGTCCCGGTTGACCACGTACCTGAGCATGTCACCAAAGTACAGGGGACTCAGCATCCTCATCTCGCTGGGCTTGAGGAGTTCGGTGAGACAGCCGTTAAAAATTACGGTAAGTTCCTTCTCACCAAACCCTGTCTCTGCCGCCGCATCCAGGAAGGTGCGGGCAAACTCCCGTACCCCCCCGATCCCCTTGGCAAAGTCCGGCCAGTAAACGGGTCTGGCGGGCTCGCAGGGAACCGTCCATACCTGCTGGGTTCGTAGATGGCTCGTGTATTCTGTCAGGATTGTGGAGTGGAGGAAGAACCCAGATGCAGCCAGCGGCAGTGAAGGGGTTAACAGAGATTTTATTTAAAATAAAACAAAACAAAAACCCACGAGGGGGTGTAAACAAGACAGGATACAAGAGTAAAAAGGGATGTAAACTAACTAAACACTAAACTAGACAATACTTGACAGACTAAACTAACACTTACTATGACAGGAAGACGGCAACATGAGGCACAGGCAAGCATACAGACAAGAACCATCTACATACATTCAGAACGTAATCCACGAGCAACAAGACAATGACACATGAGGACTATTTAAAGGGAAGACAAACAAAGGATAACGACACAGGGGTGAGGGTAATCAAACACGGCCGGGAAACAATACAGGAAACGAGAGGGGCGGGGCCAATGACGAGACACTGGAGAGAACGCATATTATTGTCAAAAGGACAATAATATGTTTCTCTCCACACATAACCAAAGGCTTTGTCATGACTCTGCCACAGGACCAAGAAAAACATGACTAAGTGAGGCAGAGCCATGACACGTCCACTTTAAATGTTTTGCGATTTTAATTAAATAACTTAGTTCCTGATACTTTCTGGGATAGGATAGCGTCCATACCATGCACATTCACAAATCTCGACAGTAGCAGTAGACCATTTGGGTATTTTTTTGCATACAATCCATGATGCATACTGATTTTAAACTATTATATAGTACAATTTTGGATTCAGCCTGTAAGAAGACTTGGGGAAATTTCCAGCCATAGCGAAATGACCCCAAAAAAGCGGCGTTGCTCCACAGAATGTGACTTGAGGCTGATTTGACTGTATTTCCAGAGGCAGAGCACACAGTCTGTATGTATCTTACCCAGATGTGCATGTGCTTTATGTCATCTGAGTGTATACTGGCCACCCGATTCATTCATCAGAATCTCCATTCACAGAGATGACCTCCAGCAAGCATGAAGCCCCTGGGTGAAAAATACAAACACATACATGCACACACTCACACATGCAACACAATGTACACAAGTACATATTTTTTTTATTTATGAAAGTGAATGAGGACTGGTTTTGTCAAGTTTCAAAATTACAAAAAAGCATCGTCACATTGGCATGGAGGGGTCTGTCACAAGTCTTCTGTAGTCATCAGATAGCTTTATGAAATGCAACTTACGTCAATACATTGGTAACATTGGAACCACACAAAGACAAATAGGGTTTAAGGATCGCTTTTGTTGTCTACTTTAAGGGCTTCAGCAGACGGTAATGTTATCAGTGAATAAAAACCTAAATTCATTCAATCATAAAACCTGTAGTCTCAGGACTGGTATTGACAGGATCTATATGTCTGCTCCTGTACATGGTCATCAGAGTGGCTCCACCTCGGCGGGTGTAAGCTCAAGTCGAACCATCCATCACCTCCCACCCCGCATTAAAATTTAATTCTGGTTACTGAGTGAGGCCATTGAAACTTTTATCTCAACCCTTCTTTATCTTCTCTTCATTAAGTTCTCATGCCGTAATAGCCCGAGAGCTCTGCGGCTAAGGATGATGTTTTGAAT
This sequence comes from Triplophysa rosa, assembly GCF_024868665.1. Taxonomy (NCBI): domain Eukaryota; kingdom Metazoa; phylum Chordata; class Actinopteri; order Cypriniformes; family Nemacheilidae; genus Triplophysa; species Triplophysa rosa. The sequence continues at coordinate 3,634,570 of NC_079912.1, forward strand.
AATGAAGACTCATTATTCCTGCACAGAATGCTTGTTAATTCAAATGATGATATTAAAACTATAGTAGCCTTTAGCAGTGGGGTGATTTCTAGCATACTTTATCATGTATCAATATATACTCTGTTTGTCAAAACCGCCCGGGGCGGGAGGTGACATTCTTACAGGGGACTGGAGCGCTTCACAGGCCCCGGAATACTCCAAGGTGACAACTCTTGGAGTCCAAGCCTTCAGGAAATGGGGAAGCAGGGACAGAACCTGACTTCAAGTAGCCTACCATCAAAAACACACACATCCACACACTCTGTCTTTTGATGTCATGAGGGCCACATTCAGCATATAAAATGCAGGCAACTGTGCAACCATAAACAGTTTTAGACAACTGCGGGACGGTGTGTAAATAGTTTTTATCTGCTGCTATACATACATTAATTTTTCTGTGGCTATACACGTACACAAACACACCTACACACGCACACACATATTTCACTTTTTATCAAAACTGAGCTGGTCAGTTTTATAGTGTTGCTGCTATACAGGTCATGTGTGGCTTTTATTTACATGAGCTGATTCACTTGTAAGGGTATTCAATTACAGCCATTCTATTATGAACAAGTAACTGAATCCCCTAATGCGTTGCTGCCCCTTAGGCCAAGTCACAGGAACTGCTACCCTGGATTTCACAGACATGCAGAAAGACTGAGGGTGCATTCATTTTTGTTGTTCGGCTCCTGGTTATTTTGGTCTGGACCAAAAAAGATAAAAAATAGTTCTGGTTCGCTTAGCGTTCAGACTGGCATTTTAACGGCCAACCTAAAGATACCGAACCTAACAGGGTACCTACTGGACATCCGAAACACTGCTGTGTGCTGGGTTATACATGCTCAGTGTATGCCTGCTCATATGGTGGTATTTTTAGCAAGCCAGTAAGTCGCGAACACCTCATGAAGTGTTTAAAGCAATCAAAACAGCGCCATGAGTTTCTCAGTTACACACGCAAGCACAGATCTAATAAACACTTCATTTCATAGTCGTATCTTGTTATCACTTCCTGTTTTTGGTTCTGTTAGATGCCTTTCGTCCGTGTTGCATTCAGATTTCAGCGTTCACACTTACACAAATAAATCGCACTAAAAGATGAATCGCACCAGAGTTCATTTGAATCTAAACAAACATATGTGAACACAGCCTCAGAATGCCACATGCATGCATAAACATCCCTCACAGGTAGACATTTTCCCTGGCTATTTTACCAATAGAAAACCCCTAAAGGATGTTTTTTTTCTCGGAAATAATTACTATTATGTATTTGCAAGGCTGTCAATCAATTAGACCTAACAAAGATATTGCATTATCGTGTCTTATTAAAAAAGCACTGAACAAGATAACATGTGGCTTTCCATGTCATTGACCATATGCCTATAACCGGCCTACAGTTTACAGTGCTTGCCCATCTATTTTAAGACTTTTTAAGCCTTTTTAAGAGGAACCTGTTCAAGCAAGATGCGTTTACACGTTACACAGTGTTCCTCCTGCAATATGTGCACATGCACATGATTGCCTGTGGCCCTTTCATTGAGTCTCAATGTTTTTTAAGGTCCTATGCCATGGGTCACATGTTTTTAAACTTCTGAAATATCACACAGTAGCACTTTAGGGAAGTCTCAGGTCCGACTGGTTCAATCTTCTAAAGATAAAAAAGATTTAAAAAATCACGGCTTGAGATCCTTCTGTTCCATTTGTTAAGCTTCATCCAGCTGTTTTTGAAAAACACAACATCTCCCTTGTCATCCTTATCATGTTTTTATCACTCTAAATAAACATGTGACAGCCCAAATGTGTTTGTGTGGCAAAGCAAAGTTAAATGATTATCAACATCCCTAATCTACACAGTTTAGTTAGTTTTTAGTCATGTGACTGGTTTAAATTAGTATCATTTAAAGTTGCTTAAGTACTGGTGTAAGTCAGTGTAATACTCCTCTGATGCTTTGGCTCAAGTCCCTGCAGACCATCCAGTGTCTACTGAAAAGCCCAATGTGAATAATCTGGGTGTGGCAGATATCCAACACAAACCTTGCCGCCAGCCACACACACGCACACACAAACAAATAGAATACACAGCTAACCTAAACTCAAACATGCACAGAGGCACAACACAATGTGTGCATGTTGTCTTATTTTTTTTATGCCTTTTAATTTGCATGTTTTTTTCTGGTTGTGAAATTCATGGAATTTCCTTTCGGTTGTCATTTAGCCGACAATCTCGTTTTAATTAAACAAACTATTTATGTTTTTCTTGTTCTGTGCCTGACTGTATTTGAATTTTCATTTGTCCAGGTTCATACAGTACGGCATGACTAGACTGGATTTTGTTCCACAGTAGTTTGCTGGTATGATGAATATATTTGTAAAAATTCTGCCACTTTGTTTGTGATGAATGTGATGATTTTAAATAACTACACACTTAAACAGGTTTAATGTACACAATGCAATGCAATGAATAACAAAAGAAATAAAAACTTACTTTTGTAAAATAATACTTAAATTGAATAATAATCAGAAAATTGAAGCGCACTGATCACAACTACAGTGGACAAGTCCATGTACAAAAAAAATGCCCTTTTTTAAAAACTTTTTAAAGATGTATTCAAGTTTGAAAACAATGATTTGTGTGTCATATTTTATGAAGATATACTGTATATATAATTAGGAACCCTGGTCCATTTGACCCTAAAGGGTAAAGGTAGGTTAAAATGGGGGATATAAAAACAGCAAACAAACCACATAGAACACATTTCTAAAATTATTTTTGAAATACATTGCCTACCATTTTAAGGTTTACAGCCCAATGTGACATACAATCGTGGTCAAAGGTTTACATACGCCTGGCAGAATATTAAGGTAAAACTATATTTCACCACAATATTTTCGTAACTTGGTTTAATTTGTCAAAATTAAATGTAATTAAGATTAAAACGATAAAATTGTTAAATTGTTTCATTTTAAAATTGTTCAGACTGAAATGGCCAGCCAGGCAGACTACCGCTGAGTCCGAAATCGCATACTGTGACAGTACATACTGAATTTGAATAAGTATCTTCCTATCGGCCGTTAAAACAGTACATTCTAAAGTGGGAGTAGTATAAATACATTTCGGACATACATTTCAGCATCCACCTGGTTTTATTGTCATGTGACACGTATGCTCTTTGACCTATGACGTATTAACAACAATCTATACATAAGCATTGATAAAAACAATTTAGTCACAAGAAATTAATTTATTGGCAGTGGCACTTACATTAAAAACATACATCCGCCTTAAAGTTTTCCGCTATATTTATTTGATTAACTTTTGAAATTTTACCGTAGCTCAGCTCCTGTGGCATCATGGAATAGAGAATTGTCCTTCCGATCCACACTCATGAATCTTGGAAGAAGTAGTAGACCATCCGAGTATTTCTTGCCTACTGTTTTTTGCATACTGAGGTTTGGGACATACTATTCATGACTCATACTCAATTTCGCCTATTATATAGTATGGAAGTAGGCGATTTCGGATGCAGTGTACAATTTTGGAAATGTTGTCATGGCAACACAAACCTCACATATTGTCACATGACCTAACCCAGATGATCAATAGTTGTCACTTAGGGACTTCAAGAGTTTTAAAACCCTTGCAAAGGACCTTTCCAGATCATCACCAATGTCTGTACACTGATAAGCAAAGTACTGGATTTAACCCACCTTGTTCAACATGATCTTATCAAAAGGCAGATTTCTCTCCCCTGCATAGGTGCAGTAATTTAGTTAATTGTTGCTGAATCTTTGCTTTGTCTATGAAAAAGGGAGTCCTGGTGTATTGACTAAATGTACGTTGCGCCAGCATGCTTGTATTTTACTCCAAAGAAACCTTGAGTTTATATATTATAATACAATATATAATGGCCTCAAATCATCATCAGAGGTGAAATAAAAACACAAGTTCACATACACACCCTCCGAAAATCAAATATCTTTGAGTTAAAGAGCATGGATGTGGGTGCTCTACCTGATAAAGGGTTTTGTGGACCCCTGCAGGCATGAACTGTTGGCAGATCCTGAATGCTGCGGAGAGATCAATGAAAGAATAAAGGAGAAAGAGAAAGAATGAACATCAACGGATGTATAAAGCAGCAGAAATCCTGTGGAATAAGTCTCTGGGACGAGGTGAAGGAAAGTAATCTGTTGTTAAGACACAAGGCTGCTGTAAGGTTTCCCATCAGCGCATGGCTTATGACAGTAGCATTGTCATTTACATCAGCTCGTACTTTTATGCGTCAGCGGAGCGGCGGTTAATAGCATTTACCGAAACAATGAGATTGGTCGCATCATCTCAATCTCCAGCGTCAAATCCACAAGTTGGAGAGCATTGAGCTCTTGTTGATGTTTTTGCAGACAATAGCTGTTGTTGCAGCCTTGTAAAGGAGCTAATTCCTCCTATCTCCTCGCTCCATGTGCCTGCCATGGCTGTCACTCTGTGCATATCTCTCTCAATGTATCAACTCCCACTATTGTCTTTATGCAACGTTTACAATAATCCCGTGTAACGCCTGTGTTTTCTGCTTCCATGAGCACCATGACCAGCCCTCGAACAGACTTGAGACGTCTATGATGTGGATTCCTTTTTCTTGTTCAGGAATCTCTGTCTAGCGGCGATTTAAGCTGGCGGGGTTAAAGCCCTTGTTTTTATTCAGATGGTATTTGGGTCTTTCTAGAACTGCAGGGACAAAAACGTTCCTCACCTTTAAGGTTATAAAATGTGCAAATGCAGTCAAAGCAAAGCTACAATTGTGACATGCATTCCATCTTTTAATTAAAATCACCACAACATGTTTGGAGTTGCACAATAAACATCCTTATCAAGAGATGTTGAATCTAGGAGTGAGTGACTTATTATCTTATATCTCAAGTAGCAAGGTTACATTGTCTTTATTGACACCCATACCGATAATTTCAATAAATCCTGTAAAAAAAAATGGTTGTGCAAATATAGCTATTTAACTACTTTATTTATTTTTAGGTTTAAAATACAAAAGCTTCAGCCCATGTACGCATCAAAATATGTAACTGAATTCATTTAAAATCCTACGTTTTATTTTATTTATATTCATTTGATGATTAGTCCTCTGAATACAACCTACCGATAGTGGAAGTTACTACAGTATGAACCTGCAGAGCAAGATTGTACTGAGTATCAACATGGGATGGTTGCACTGTTAGCAATGTGCATTTAAGTGCAATGATCCAGTTTACGTTTATATGAGCAATGCCCCCTGAGACTTTAGATGCCAAACTCTGCAGCGTCTACTCAACATCTGACAGGAAAATGAGGCCCCATCATAATGCACTAGCAGTCACTGGCAAGGCAGTTGTGGCCCGCAGCTACGGCCCGCCGGAGGGCGGCAGGTGTGTGTGGCTGGGCCTGTGATGAATTGACAGAAAGCAGGAGAAGAAAGCGGGTGGTGGAATGGTTGGGATGACTCTCTGACATATATTGCCAACATCACAATGTGAGTTATGCTTGGTTGTAATGAGCAAAGGCAGCTGTATGTGAGCAAGACTCTACAGAGACATGCTTAAACTCTGCTATCAATCACACATACAGCGGCTCTCTTTGACGACTCTGATACCAGATCTTAAAGTGTTTTTGACATATTTCAATATTAGCCTTTTATTTAGATTACATTTATTTAATTGTCAGCCCTACGAGAATGATAATGAATCAAACTGGAAACCAGTGTAGCAGTGTGGTTAAATACTAGCCTAACACAGCATTACAGGTAGGTGGTGCACAATAAACTGCATGTAACTAAAAACGTGTTATACTAAACTTAATAAATATATTAAACATTGGTGTTTATTTAGCAAAGCATCAATGTTTCTATAGCATTTTCGATTTACAGTGTTTTAAGATATGTGTATTATTAATGGAGAGTCAACTGGATGACACATTTACATTTAATCATTACATGCATTAAAAAAGTATTGAAGAGGAGGTCTGATGGAATTTCACTTCCTTAAATTTAGTTAGTGAGTAATTTAGCTGTTTGAGAATAAACAACATCGCGCCACCCAAAGTTCACAGAAAAGAAAGATATTTTTGAAGACAGAATTCACTTTTTAAAGACTACAATGAACGGCTCATTAGGACTACAACAAACTTTTTCCTGGTTTAGTGATCATAAATTCCAAAATTCACATTGACCCTAACCCCTGGAACATGGCTAGGGTAATGGGCGGGACATCTCAACACACACCAATCACAAAAGACTGGCTCACCTTGACCAATCAGAGCATTTCAGAAGGAGGACTTCCTACTGTAGAAGCTGGAACTCAACAACCTGTTTTCTGAGAATCGAGATGACGGTGTAAAACATGAAAATGTTATATAAAAAGCATTTTTTTTATCAAAACATGAACATCTATTGATTAGCACAACATAAACACTTTGAAAAATAGGCAAAATAGAACCCCTTTAAATCTAAACCATTAACCTAAATACACTCAAAAAAAATGATTGTTGGAGGTTGTTTGTTTAACTTAATCAATATAGTTGTATCTAACATATTTGTGTGTGTTTCTTGTTCAAACACAATCGCAATGTGTAATACTGACATAAATAGGCGACTCTTTGACAACTTATTCCATTTGTGTTGGGACAACATGAATCATTTTCATTGACTAACTGAAACTACACAGTGGACTGAGTTCCCAGCATGCATTGCCCTTATGACTGGATTTATTCATTTTAAAATTAAATGTTGTTGTATGTGTGTTCTTGTGCAGGATGAAAGACAAGGAGACTTGTTAGTGTTTACTGTTCTGTAATGTTAAAATTTAGAAGATTTTCTGTTGTCTGTGATTTTTGATGGGTTAGCATAGTGGTGAAGAGTAACGTTTTACTGAGGTTGGGGACGAGCACATTTATGCCATTTTCATGTATGCAGTCTTACTCAGTGAGTAAATACTCTGCAAGTGATCATGTAGTAAACTATCTGGTGCTTCCTGCTTGATCCTTACATTACATCATGCTTACATCACTGAAGCATTCAAATTTAATTGGCTCAACACATTCAGCTGAAATTAAATAAAATAAGTTTATGAACTTATCTTAACTTATGAACTTAAACTGGGTGAATTGTGCAGACTAGTAAATCTTAAATTCGAACAAATAAATTCAATTGTGTGGAAATATGTGTCCTATTAAATTAATCCAACAACACATTTTTTTGAGCGTATAAACATACTCTAAGTATTAATTTTTAGCACAACTCAACTCTAAACTCAACTTTATTTATATAGCACTTTTTACCATTTTCGTTACAAAGCAGCTGTACATGAAACATATTGACTATTGGCATTAAAGTTATACAACAAACTAAAAAAGTGAACACACACAGCGTGGTTATCACAGAGAAGCACACATTGAAGATAAAGAATAGAGAAACACAGGTCAAATATTATTCGGACTATAAATTCCTATATGTAATAATAAATATATTAAGCAGAATGTTACATTTAAAAAGATATTAATAAATACAAAAACTTTATATTCAAAAGCTGATGTCAGCAGCCCCCTGGTCAGGCAAACAAATGGTGGCGAGGAACCCAAAACTCCAATGGAGAAAAAAACCTCGGGAGAAGCCAGGCCCAACCATGGGAATTAGTTCCCCTCTGGCAATAACTGCAGCATCTCCACAAGTTCGACAGTGCTTGCACAACTAAGCTAAATAAAACAAAAATAAACATAGTAAAAAGGTAGATAATGGGTTTAATAGTATCATTAATATTCTAATAGCAATTGAAATTTTGTAGTGAGGATTGGTCAGGTCGCCGCTTCCCTCTTTCAGCTCTACCATCTCAACTCTTGTTAGGTCGCGGCTTCCCTCTCTCAGCTCTACCATCAGGTCTGGGCATGGACTGCATCCTGCTCACTGTGGTAACCTCGAAACAATGAGAAAAGAAAGCTGAGAGTAGAGTACTATCTTTGATGCAACAAGTACATCAGTTGTTATAGGAAGTGTTCCTCATTACGGTTGATCTAACTAATGCAGCCTAAACCCTTACAGGATTTGTATTATGGAATTAAAGATTAAAGATGCGTCTTTAATCTAGATTTAAACTGGCAGAGTGTGTCTGCCTCCCAGACAGTACAAGAACTGTTCCAAAGTTGAGGCACTAGATAAGAAAACAATCTACCACCTGCACTTGATTTTGAAATTCTAGGTATTACCAACTGACAGGAGCCCTGAGAACTTAGTGAACGTGAAAGACTGTAATACAAGAGAAGCTCACTCAGGTACTGAGGAGCTAAACCATGTAGGGCTTTATCATTAAGATGCGTTGCTTAATAGGTAACCAGTGCAATGTTGATAGACCCTGGCTAATATGCTCATATTAGCAAGAACTCGAGCTGCTGCGTTTTGAACTAGCTGGAGTTTTTGTAATAAGACTACAGGACAACCACCTATAAGTGCGTTACAATAATCTAGTCTTGAAGTCATGAATGCATGAATTAGCTTCTGTGCATCCGATAGTGACAGCATATGAGGTAGTTTAGAATGGTTCTCAAACTTTTTTGTTGTAAGGCCCCCCTTTGTGTAGAGTGCATTGCTTTGCGGCCCCCCAAATAAAGACTTATAATCTTAAACTTCAAATTTTAATTAAACCAAGAAAATATTCAGTTAAACAATGCTAAAACATCAATTCTTTTGGATGGTGGTGTTGTTTTTCTGATGTTTGATTGCATGTGTGTTTGAAAGCCATGTGTTGGTGACATGGCTTTCAAATGACACATTACTATCAAATAAAACTCCCAGGTTCTTTGCTGATGACAAGAGTTTTATGGAACATCCGTCAAAAGCGATATTCTTGGTTGTTACGTATTGCAGTATGCGGTCCAATAAGTAACACTTCTGTTTTGTCTGAGTTCAGCAATAAAAGTTGCTACTCATCAAGTTTTTTATATCGACTATGCATTTCATTATTCTATTGAACTGCTGTGTTTCGTGAGGCTTCTAGGAAATATAGGGTTCAGTATCATCAGCATAGCAGTTAAAGCTAACTCCGTGTCTCTTAATTATACCTCCTAGAGGTAGCATGTATCATCCATATCTCAAATTATGTAGCCTTTTGAACTTTGGAGCTCACAATTTTATCGAGTATATTATAAAGGGTTAAAAACATCCCATAGACTTTAATTGAAGGATGGACTTTTAACCCCATTAACACATTATAAACACATTAAAAGTACTGTAATACATAAAAACCTAGCAGCCCCCATAAACGCTTGATTTTCGAGAATATATATATAAATCTAGTTGTGAATATGCTGCTCTGTCTCTGTTCCTGTAAGCATGAAGGTGTGAGAGAGATAAAGAGACAAAGCGAGCCATCCTGAATAAGTAAAACTCTATTCCACTCGACTCTCCATTATTAATACACACACCTTCATCTGTCATTAACACACTCAAGCTCTTCCTGACTGCTTTTGTTCTATTTAAACTCCTTCCTATCCCTTTCTTTGTTTGTTTCATTCTGTGTTTGCGCTCCGTCTTTCATCCTTAAATGCTGTCTTTTTGTGTGGTTTCCTCTTCGCAATCTCTGTACACATTCTCTCTTTCAGAGAAAGAAGTCAAAAGTAATATGCTGATTTAAGTGTTAAGTGATGACACGTTTACTCTATTAATATTTTGTGTGTGTGGGAGGGGGGTTCGTTACACACATACGGTACATCAGTTATGGGACACTGTACATTAGGGAAGGAGAGGTCAGGAGGAATTAGCTCCGAGCAGAACTTGTCATTGCTAATCTGACAATTTAGGAGCGGTCCTGCAGCATTCCAGCTATTACATGACAAACGCTAAAGGTACATATGCTAAAATGTGACCAGTTTCATTAGCGTCTTGAAGAACTAGCTGTACATTTTGTTATATTTGTTGACTTAGAACAAAGATGCTGTAATTTAACTGAAATGGTCTGAATGCATATTGTCTACAGACACTGTAGTTGACTCTTACATTTTCCAGTGAAATTTGTCAAAAACCTACATCAATAACTACGCTCCTGCTTTGTATTGTTAACTGATTCTGCACCCATATTACTATTTTTTGGGTATGTTCTGTTAGGGTAACAACAGAATTGTATTGGTCACGGCCTGAAAATAGCATAACCAAATGCTGGTTAAGTTTCATAAATTATGTTCACTCACTTCATTGAGGAAGTTTGTACAAAAAAACAAGGCTGCCCAGATTTAGTAATAAGGAAGTTTTAAAAATTATAATCACTAAAGGATATTGTGTGGAACCAATGTTTGTGTCCTCTTTTACTTGTCCATGTTGTTTATAATGAAGAAGCTGTATAACTGCCAGCGATGTATGATCTCTGTCATTACGCTTTAAAATGCATTCTGGGTTTAACTGAAATGGGTTGGCCTTTAAATGGGGGCTCTTGGATGCATTTCCCGAACAACGACATAACTCGATGCTTTTAACCACCGTAGTACGATGAATCATTGGACAAACTAACTAGCTTGTCACTACTGTTTCCTGAAAACATGTTTTAAAGTCCTACGTCAGACCTACACCGTAACTACGCCATAGGCTGTGTGTGGGCTGTGTGTAGCACTGCATAACCTGACACTTACCTCTCCAAAAATGTAGCAAAGTGTAAATTCGAAAGGGACCGCAAGCGCTGTGATTGGTCTGCTTGAACCCCCCTCAGGTAAAAAAAACTCAGCGATAGCGTTGCGTTTACAAATGAATTATCTAAATAAATTATTTGCTCTTTGAGTCATTATTTATTTGTTGCAATCACTGCTTATGCTTCTCAGACAGTATACACAAGCTGCTTCTTCGGCTCTTGTCTTGTTTACACCACCTTTACACGTTGACATTGCCTGTCAACGTGGACAACGATGCATAAGTAGGCCTATAAATGAAATCCGATGCGTTGCCTGCTGTGTAGAGGCTACAGAGTAGGTCCGACGAAGGACTATAACCAGGGGTGCACATAAGTTTTTCTATCTGGTTCTCAAGAGAGCACCTGGAGATTCGGTTTGGTGCTCACATTGCACATAGTGTGACAAATTATATTTACCTATTAAAAATAAAAGTAAAAAAGTAGTTACTTTTTAATGAACAATAAACAAAATAATAAAGTGGGATAATACTATATTTATATTACTTTAAAGTACACTTAAAATACAATGGTAATGTATTTCTTCTTTTTTTTCTTTTTACATTAGTAAATATTAATTTTCAACACCAATTTTGAAACCTAAAACGACAACCTTTTTGGTTTTTGGCAGGTTGCTGGGAAGTGCACTTGTGAACGCACATGGAGACTTGCGGTGCGGAGCTAGGATCAAGTATAGCATAGAGAAACACAAGCTGCGTGCAAGTGTCAAGTTTAAACAGCTTGTCCTTTTAGAAAGTTTAAGAGAAGCGGTGTTTTGGTAAACGTGCAGCGCAGCGCAGTGCACTTCTAGACATTCACAGAGGCTGCGCGTGCCGCGTGCTTCTCTAGTCACGAAAGCAGAACCAACCCCGTTGTTTGAACCATGTTGGTTCAACCATATACTTGATGATGTGACACACATGCTGGAGTAATATTGTCTACTAATAAATCCTTTTAAAACGAGTTAATGTCATATTAGTGTTATAAATAACATAAAATGCATCTAAACACTACTTGTCCTCCGTTGTTTTATTTCATTCATTCGTAAATTTGGACGGACACATGGATCCCCCAGGGTCCTAAAGCCCTGATAAAGGTGATACATGTGTCCGTCCAAATTTACGAATTCTAAAACCTTTTATTGTTATTCAAGAAAATAGTAATTTGTGTCTAAAACAATCTACAACATAAAAGAGTGCAGAAAGAGCAAAATGCCACAATGGGCTTTAGGAAAAAATAAAATATTACACTACTGTTACGGTAAGTAATCTTAGATGAAAGTAGATGAAATAGAAAAGACAAGAAAAGTTCAAAAACCAAAAAAACAATATAAACTGGGTATGCAACACAATGCAGAATACAATTGCATAAATATATAAATAAACATGGCATCCTATGCACCTTTGGCCCAATATCGATACAGGATACGATAGCAATTTCTTGGACTCCTGACAAAAAAAATTGTAAGTAGTCGTCTCTGAGTTCTGCAAATAAAAAAAAGTAAAGTAAAAAATTGCTTCAAATAAACTTGACAATCATAGATTCAGGGTGCACACGTGCTATTCAGTTTACTGGATACAGAATAGTGACATTTCTCTCATGTAAAGTGTGTACTGTAATTATACGTTATGTTTACAGTAAGTAGTATAAAGCCTAGATGATTCTAGGATGCACAATTACCTGTGCTCCTATTGATATTATCCTGTGATTCTGATTGGTGTGTCATCAGTTTTGCCACTGAATGTTTACTGATGGACAAATGTGTGCAATTTGAGTTTACATCTTGACACTTCAGTTCATTTTATTATGTGTTTGTGTTTTCTGAATGAGAACATGGTTAAACCTTTGCAAAATGAGGCTATTTGTGTGTGGGGTTTGTACACGTTGGTGTATTGTTCTGAGAATGTGTTTATAGTTGTCAGAAAACGGTGAATTGTTTCATGAATTGTGTGTTAGCAATCGAGAAAAACTGTAATGTCACGTGGCTAACTAGGTATTCTACAACCACTGCTATGGTGATTTATGTCTGCAAAATTACTGGTTACACAGACTTTTACTGTTTTTGCTACAAAGCCTTATTATGCCAATGAAAGTGAAACTTTTTTGAATGATTCTTGCAAAGTATTTAAAACATCTGAGGACAAACAAACACAACATTCCCGATTTTCCTCACTTCTCCTAGAGGTTGTTGGATGGATTTCTTCCAGATTGGGCTGGAGTTCTGATGCTCTTCAATGAGATTATTTATGATCTCAGGATTAAAAATCGGTCTCCTATCTCCCTTCCGCTTGACACACGTGACCCTATCACAGCCAATGGTATGCCAGGGGCAGGTGCAACAGACACGAAGGTTGGCCACCCACGTTTCCAGGAGCATGCAGGGGGAGCGGTATCAAACAGAGAATATCTGTGAGCGCTGGGCCGTGTGGACCTGAAACAGAGGATGCTCGGGGCTACAGGCCTTACGCTGGCCCACAATATACTGTCACCAAGAGTGAGAGCACATCCATATGCACTCAGACCCCAGTGTGGAAAACTAAAGAGAGAGCGAAGATGAAGGACAGAGTTTTTTTTACAGACAGGGTGATCAGAGAATAGGTGAAGTTATGTTAAGGAGGATGGACATGACGAAAGAAACCCTACACCTGTGACACATACTGTTTAACATTATATAATGTCATTGATGCACAGTGTTGGGTGTAACTAGTTACTAAGTAATTAGTTACTGTAATTTAATTACTTTTCCCTTGAAAAAGTAAAGTAAGGGATTACTCTTATTTTTTCTGTAATTTAATTACAGTTACTTCTGATGTAATTAAAGTAAATACTTTGTGTAATATGTGTGAGTGCAGAAGAGGAATTGACATCAAAATTCAAAGTCTAACTTTAAAATCCGTGCTTTAATGTATAATTCTCACAGTTGTAATTAATAATAATACTTTATGTAGTTTTATATTATTTATTTTAATGAATTAAAAGAGCCGTTTCATGTCTATCCTTGAATCACTTAACTCATCAAGGTTGATGTAGGATATAGAAAGTAATTAGTAATAAGTAATTAAATACTTTTTGAAGAGAGTAACTTGTACAGTAATCTCATTACACTATTGAATATGTAATTAGTAACTAGTAATTAATTACTTTTTCAGAGTAACTTACCCAACACTGCTCAAAAGCACCATTTTATTTTGTTACATTTGTTACATTTATTTCTACTGCTCTCTCGGAGTTAATAAGATTGTCTGTGTGTGTGCACGTGTGTGTGTGTGGGAAGGGTAAACCCTACGTATGGGGACAAAATGTCCCCACAAAGATGGCAATATCCAAAATCCCTGTCCTTGTGGGGACATCTTTTGGTCCCCATGAGGAAACGAAGCTTATAAATCATCAGAATGAACTTTTTGAAAATCTAAAAGAGCAGACGTGATTGTGATCAGATCTCAACTCAACTCAACTTTATTTATATAGCGCTTTTACAATTTTCATTGTTACAAAGCAGCTGTACATGAGACACATTGACTACAAGCAAAACAATCAAAGTTGTACCTGCAAAAACAAGAAAAGGTTGAAAACACAGAAGACAGACACACCCACACACAAAACACTCCACACACACAACACGCACACGCACCAACACACACAGACACAGAGACACACACACACACACACACACGTACGTACACAGACAAGTACGCACACACACACACGCTCAGTGAGAGCACACATTTAGGATAAAGGAGAGAGAAGCACAGGTCAAATATAACAGATAATAAATTCCTATATGCAATATTAATTAAGTAAAACTTTAAATTCTAAAGCAGCCCCCCTCGGTCAGGCAGATAGGAAAAACAGGACGCCACCGGGATTCCGTTCCTTGAAAAGCGCTGTCACCTCCGAACCACCAGGCTAATAAAATATAAATAAAAGTTAGATTTTAATATAGATTTAAATTGTAAGACATGTCAGGCTCTCTATCAGCTCACTCCACCTTTCAGGTCCCCCTTCCTTCGCTCACCATCGGCAGGCCATGACTGCTCCTGCCGGGACCTTGAAGGACAGACTTGAAGTAGGACTACCTGTGCAACAGTTCGTTTTTTCGGTGATCTAAAATGGTAACCTCAGATTAGAAGGAGGCAAATTAAAAGGCCTTAGTCTATTACTGACGTGTGCTGCCGAAGTGAGACTTTCAAAGTAGGCAGAGAGGACTACCAACTATTTGAATCTAGTAACTGACATCTGAGAGGATCCTGATGTAATACAGGGTTACAATACTAGGAGCAAACAGTAGGTTTATAGGAATAGAAGTTTAAGTACGCGATGCTTTATAGGTAACCAGTGCAAGGTTGACAGAACCGGGCTAATATGTTCATACTTTTTTGTACGTGTAAGAACTCGAGCTGCCGCGTTTTGGACCAATTGGAGTTTTTGTAATAAGCCTGCAGGGCAACCACCTAACAGTGCATTACAGTAATCTAGTCTTGATGTCATGAATGCATGAATTAACTTCTCTGCATCTGAGATTGACAGCATATGACGTAGTTTAGATATATTCTTAAGAATGGAAAAACGCAATTTTACAGGTGTTGGCGACGTGGCTCTCAAATGACAGATTACTATCGAATAGAACGCCAAGATTCTTTGCTGACGACGAGGGTTTTATGGAACATCCGTCAATAGTTAAACAGTATTCTTGGTTGTTACTTATAGCAGTTTTCGGTCCAATAAGTAACACTTCCGTTTTGTCCGAGTTCAGTAATAAAAAGTTGTTACTCATCCAGTTTTTTATATCGACTATGCATTCCATTATTCGATGGAACTGCTGTGTTTCATGAGGCTTCGAGGAAATATAAAGTTGAGTATCATCAGCATAACAGTGAAAGCTAACTCCGTGTCGCTTTATTATATCTCCTAGAGGTAGCATGTATAATGCGAAGAGCAGAGGCCCTAAGACTGAGCCCTGTGGTACACCGTACTGGACTTGCGATTTGCGTGACACCTCATTGTTTATTGCTACAAATTGAAAACGGTCGGATAAAGAAGATTTAAACCATTTCAAAGCTATTCCTTAATGCCGACGTAATTTTCGAGTCTATGTAGGAGTGTGCTGTGGTCAATGGTATCGAATGCAGCACTAAGGTCTAGCAGCACCAATAACGAGATACAACCTCGGTCAGACGCCAATAGCAGATCATTTGTAACTCTGATCAAAGCAGTCTCTGTACTGTGACATGCTCTAAATCCAGACTGGAATTCTTCATTGATGTCATTCCTTTGGAGGAAGGAGCATAATTGAGTTGAAACTACTTTTTCCAGAATCTTTAGATATGAAAGGTAGATTCGATATAGGCCTGTAGTTCCTTAGTTCTCTAGGGTCGAGTTGGGGTTTTTTGAACAATGGGCCTTATAACAGCCACCTTATATGCTTTAGGCACATGTCCTAATGTCAGAGATGAGTTAATAATACCAAGAAGAGGATCTATAATTTCTGGGAGCATCTCTTTCAGTAGATTTGTAGGTATAGGGTCTAGTATGCATGTTGTTGATTTAGATGATCTAATAATTTTAGACAGCTCATCTTGATCTACGGTATAAAATAATTGCATTTTCTCCTTAAGGGCGCTGTAGTTAGTTTGTTCAGCGGGTTTCACTTCTGATTGCATTGTTATAATTTTTTCTCTAATATCTTGGATTTTATATGTGAAGTAGTTCATAAACTCATCACTGCTATGCTGATATACAGGATCAGAAGTCACTGACGATTTATTTTTTGTTAATTTAGCCACCGTGTTAAATAAAAACCTAGGGTTGTGCTGGTTTTCTTCTATTAGTGATGAAAAGTAGGCGGATCTAGAAGTTTTTAGGGCTTTCCTGTATTTTCGAATACTATCTTCCATGCTGTACGAAATACCTCTAATTTAGTTTTCTTAAAGTTGCGCTCCATTTTTCGAGGCCGCTTTCTTTAGAGCCTGAGTGTGTTCATTATACCACGGTGGGGTCTGCCATTTTTAATCTTCTTTAAACGTAGTGGAGCAACTTGTCTAGCGTTACCGAGAAGGTGGAATTAAAAATTTTCAGTGGTAGTGTCAAGATCTTCAACGTTATTTCTCATGCAGATTTGAGACAATTCGGGCAGATTATCAAGAAACGCATCTTTGGTAGTTGAAGTTATTGTTCTACCATATTTGTAACAATGAGTTTTATTTGCAGCCGTAGGCCAGTGAAGCAAACATAATACCAGATAATGATCGAAATGTCTTCACTCTGCTGAAGGATTTTAACGTCCTCCACATTTATACCGTAAGACAGTATTAAATCTAAAGTATGATTACGAAGGTGAGTGGGTCCTGACACATGTTGACTAATGCCCATGGAGTTAAGAGTGTCTTTGAAAGCCAGTCCTAAGGCATCTGTAACGTTATCTACGTGGATGTTAAAGTCACCAACGACAAGGAGTCTATCTGCGGCCAGTACTAGTTCTGATAAGAACCCACCAAATTCTTTAATAAAATCTGTGTGGTGCCCTGGAGGCCTATATACAATAGCTAGAATCAATTTAAAAAGGTTTTATCTTTAGTATTAGGTGTTGAAACATGAAGAACCATGACTTCAAAAGAATTATATTTAGAGTTCGACTTCTGGGAAATGCTAAGAGAGTTATTGTAAAGTGCTGCGACACCTCCCCCTCTGCCTTTTAGACGAGGCTCGTGTTTATAATAATAATCTTGGGGGACAGATTCATTTAAAGCAATATAATCATCTGGTTTTAGCCATGTTTCTGTCAAACAGAGCATGTCTATTTTATGATCTGTTATCATATCGTTAACAAAAAGTGCTTTATTAGAGAGAGATCTAATATTTAGCAATCCGAGTCGTAACAGTTGATTATCTGTATTTTGTTCATGTTTAGTTTGTTTAACGTTTATTAAATTACTTTCAAGAGGTTTACGCATTATTTTATGTTTGCTAATCCGGGGAACAGACACAGTCTCTAGACAGTTGTGTGTGATTGTTAGGTTTAGGGGTAGGGTTAGGGGTAGGGAATATGATATACAGTTTGTACAGTATAAAAACCATTGCGTCTATGGAATGTCCCCCAAAAACATGGAAACCCAACATGTGTGGGTGGGTGGGTGTGTATGTGTGTGTGTGTGCGTGTGTTTGTGAATGGGAGTGTATTTGTTCACTTTGCTCTTCATACTTTTCTATTTTATACATGTAATGTATTGCTTATTGTTAATATGTTTCATGTACAGCTGTTTTGCAACCATGAAACTTGTTAAAAGCGCTATATAAATAAAATTTGAGTCGAGTTATATTTAAAAACGTACTAAGGTTTTGGATGTAGCATTTTATACAAGTAGATAGTAAAGTTTATAAACAAACTTTTTGTTGACTTCAGAAAGCTTGGCCTGAAAAGTTATTAATATGAAAAGTTAAATATGATTCAGGTTTGACATGTGCACTTTAAAATGATATTAACATAATGCTATCATGGTTTGATTAACATGTTTGTTGTATGTTTTAGTTTACACTTTTGACATATTTTAACACTTAGCTAATCACTATTACCATATAGCTATTTACTGTGTAAGAAGTCCTGTTTGTTAAAGATGAGGTAACACACAGTTTCTGCCAATCTCATATTAATCATGAGTACCTATAGGGTAGTATTGCATACTTCATATCTTTGAAGAGTATTAAGTTTGATCAAAATTATAAAAGACAGATACAGCTGTATGAGTATTTCCGAAAACAGTCGAGCTCCTTGAGGCATGCAGGGGGGTGGAACTACAGCACGAGCACACAATAGAGTGTATGGAAATGTAGTCACTTTACCACGTGAACCCCACGTGATCACGCCGGAGCGCACCCCCATGGGGGTTAAAACATTCAGCAAAATGGCTGCTTACAATATCAGGAAACGCAATTCCTTGCAAAATTTCAGTGTCCAGGAACACCGGATTACTTAGTCATAGGGAAGTCATGAGGATCACCATCGAGTCAGCTGCTTGTAATTTCAGCAAATAATTGTGTGCTTTAGTCCCAGTTTCTTTGTTTCTCGTTTTCTCCTCACCCATTTTGAGTGTTTTGCCACCCATGGGGAGCGTGTCCCAGGGCGTGTCCCGACATGTTCATGTGGGAAAGTGACATCAATGCATACCCTCTATACATCATCGGATTGATTCACAATAAGTTTGTGTTGTTTACATTATGCACGTACACGCAGATTGCCAACAAAACACAGACATAGGACTTAGTTTGACTTACCACGTGCGGTTCATGTCTGCTTCTTTTAACCCTGGGACCGCGCCATCTATCAGTTTCAAACGATCTCCAAATGCAGCGTTATATCCACCATTTATATAACACTCTTCACTGAAATGCAGTGAGCAAACAAACACAGCTAAACTTCCGTCAGCTGGGCGAAGAGGCATCTAAAAGATAAAAGATTAAAGATGACCTATTCCTCCTATTCCTGGGTTGTGTTGCTAGGGTGCTCAACAATGGCTGCTAGGGCATCCAGGAAATAGTAGTTTGTGATTGGCTATTTGCTGCCTCAAGTCAAACAAGCCCACCCTCATGTTTCTATGATAGTTTTATCCAAATATATCCCTTTGAACAGCTTTCCTGTAGCTCAGTGGAAAGAGCATGGCGCTAGCAACGCCAAGGTCATGGGTTCGATCCCAGGGATTGCACATATACTTAGAAAACAAACTTTGGATAAAAGCGTCTGCCCAATGCATAAATGTAAGATCCTGGGAGACTGATTGGTTGCCTGACTAAGAATAAATGAGTCCGCCCCTTTGTCTATATAACACTTGAGCTCCATAGTAAAATTCCCCTAGTTATACTATACCCTAAAAGTATGTACTGTAATGGAAAGTATACATTTTTAGTGTGTTGCAAAACAGAATGCACCTGCACACATTGGGACAGACTAACATGAAACGTAAGTCACCAGTGTTGACACTAGACGACAATGTGATCGTTATGGTCACACCTATTACAATAGAGCTCCTTGTATCTAGGCATTTCTTCATTCATTATTTCTTATGTAGTCTTTACTGTATATTTAAATTAATTAATTCAATGAAACATCACATATCTAATTTTATTAATGCAGTTTAGTGTCACTTTGAAATTGGAGCTATCAAGTCGGACACCTGCTGCTTGCTGTAGTGACGTCCGCATTGTGTTTTCTTTTTGTAAATGCGAATGTGAATTACACATTTACGTTTACATTTGTGCAGGCATTTAGCAGATTCTTTTATCGAAGTGACTTGCAGAGAATTTAGAAAAATAAAGCGATTTGTCAAGGTGACAATAATACAATAAGTGACTTATAGTGCCCTTTTGTGAGGGTATTACATGCGCCGCTTATTCGCTGAACGCATGGTTCTGGATGGAATGTGTAAGAGTATAGGAAGGTCTGAAAATATGCCGGTGCAGAGCCAGTGATAATTCTGTAAGCAAGCATCAGTGACTTACACCTGTTACATTGTTTAATCGGTAGCCAGTGGAGAGAGATGAAGAGGGGCGTCACATGATCTCTTTTGGGCTCTTGGAAGATGAGCCGCACTGCTGTGTTCTGATCTAGCTGAAGTGGATTGATTGCCTTTGCAGGAAGACCAGCAAGGAGAGCATTGCAGTCCAACCTAGATATTACAAGGGCCTGTTGTGCTGCATGCTCAGTGAGATCTTCTATAATAATAATAATTAATAATAATGATAATGTGAATTAGTGTTGTCACGATACTGGAATTTCTAACTTCGATTCAATACCAAAAAAAATATCGATATTCGATACCATTTTCGATACCACGGGGAATAAACTGCCATAGCAATAAGGCCCTAATAAGCAATAGCAATATAGGCCTTTTTAATTTTTATTTGAAGTTAAATTGAACAAGACTAGACAATGAGGTATATATTTTTACATTATTTATTAATTGTTAATCTAATGTTAATTTTACGAATACATTTACTATTTAAAATCAAAGTTGTATTTGTCAATATTAATGGACCAGACCCTGTTGAAAAAAACAGCCTATGCTGGTTTGGTATGTTTTGATGCTGGTTTGCTGGTTTGTGCTGGTTTAAACTGTTCATGTGCTGGATTAAGATGGTCATATGCTGATTTAAGATCAAACCAGCATCGATCAAAACATACCTTACCCAGCATATACTGGATTTTTCAAAAGAGGGGCGTCACATGATCTCTTTTGGGCTCTTGGAAGATGAGCCGCACTGCTGTGTTCTGATCTAGCTGAAGTGGATTGATTGCCTTTGCAGGAAGACCAGCAAGGAGAGCATTGCAGTCCAACCTAGATATTACAAGGGCCTGTTGTGCTGCATGCTCAGTGAGATCTTCTATAATAATAATAATTAATAATAATGATAATGTGAATTAGTGTTGTCACGATACTGGAATTTCTAACTTCGATTCAATACCAAAAAAAATATCGATATTCGATACCATTTTCGATACCACGGGGAATAAACTGCCATAGCAATAAGGCCCTAATAAGCAATAGCAATATAGGCCTTTTTAATTTTTATTTGAAGTTAAATTGAACAAGACTAGACAATGAGGTATATATTTTTACATTATTTATTAATTGTTAGTCTAATGTTAATTTTACGAATACATTTACTATTTAAAATCAAAGTTGTATTTGTCAGTATTAATGGACCAGACCCTGTTGAAAAAAACAGCCTATGCTGGTTTGGTATGTTTTGATGCTGGTTNCAGGGGAGCTTACATGAATAGTTGTTGATCGCGGAATGAGACCGGGTTGGACCTGCACGGTTTCGGCGGGTGGGGCTTCCTGGGTCGCGGCTCGTGGGCTCTCCCTGTTCTTCGTGGACGTTGCTCGGTGGCTTTGGTCGGGGTCACTGAGTGCAGCCATGACACGTCAGAGGAGATCTGGCCCTCCCGGCTGAGCCTGGTTTCTCCCGAGGTTTTTTTTTCTCCATTATTCAGCATTGGAGTTTGGGTTCCTCGCCACAGCAGAGCAGTGCAGTGTTGGCTTGCTCACCGGGAGACTGCATTTATTTATTTATTTATTCATTTATTTATTAGATATTATTTATTATAATGATCTTGCTTGGTCTATAAACACCATGCACTGTGCTGTGTTTTACCTTTCTGTGTTTTTCTTATTTGCTCCTGTAAAGCTGCTTTGGAACAATGCACATTGTGAAAAGCGCTATATAAATAAAATTGAATTGAATTGAATTGAATTGTATTTTTTAACTAACATTTAAAAGAGATTAATAAATACTTGAACAAATGTATTGCTCATTCATTGTTCGTTAATGTTAGTTAATAGCCTACATTTTTATTTGGCTAAATTGGCTTTTATTCACATAGGCCCATACTGTAATCATTGATCAGCGCACATATAGACAGAAACGCAAACTTAAACGCAAAAAGTGTTGCAGAGACTCCGCACTGGACATCTTTCTAACATTAACAACTTTTAATCGGAGCGAATGAGAAGAGTGGATGAATCATTGAACAGCGGATGAATCATTGAACAGCGCACATACATAGAGCGCTATGGTAAACACGGAAGTGCAAACGTGTATCACACGCGAGAACTGTTGCGGAGACTTCACTCGCACCAGCATTACTTCAAACATCAAATTAACCGGAGCGAACGAGACCAGTGGATGAAATCATTGATGAGCGCACATAAAGACAGAAACGCGTTCATTAAACATGAGAACTGTTGCGGTGACTCTGTACTAACATAAACAACATATAACCAGGGCGAATGAAACGAGTGGATAAAATTATTGATCAGCGCACATACATGGATCGCTATGGTAAACACGGGAAGCGTAACGAGCGTGCACCACGCCAGATGTGTTACTGAGACTGGCCATCTTTTCTAACATAAACACGATTTAACTGCCACAAACGAGTCAAGTATGTGAGAGGAGGCGGGGCTCTGTTGTTATGCGTTCACGTGCAGTGTGCGTTAACTCACTGTCGGAAAAGAGAAAGAGAGCGGGAACGCGCTGCTGATATCGATACGTGGGACATGGGTATTGGAACCGTTTCAGATTCTTCAGTATCGATACTTATCGAAATATCGATATTTTTGACAACACTAATGTGAATCAGCATGACCGCGTTGTCTTTGCAATGTGACCAATGAAGGACAGTTGGTCATCAAAAATGACTCCAAGGTTCATGGCTGTTGAGATCAAGTTTTCACTGAAAAATGTATGCTGCTACTGTGGGATCATCTGGGTGTCATCAGCAGACACCCAACATTAGACAAACATTTTCCTAAAAAAATAGCAACAAGAACCTCTGTGACACAGATGCAAAGCCATGTTCAATACAAAATCCCTATGCAATTTACTAGGATAAACACCATAGTATGTCTATGAGGCAATTTTTGGGCACCTCTTACACCTCAGCGTGAGGTATTTTCTTCAAATGTGTTAACCTAAATGCTTTCTTAAAGCTATTACGAGTCTATATGACAAACAGCACTGGACAAGCTACAGGATAAAGTTTTGTCCACAAGAAAACGAGTAGGAGAAAAATTAAAAAAAGACTTGAATACAATTTATTGTTGCATGTCTAGAATGAATGTATTTTTCTCTTTCAAACTCTCTCAGTGAAATGTCTTCCTCTCTATCCCTTCCTAAACAATTATCATAATATCTCTCCAACATTTCAATAAATATGCGTCATCTGCTGAAGCTCTCCTAGTCCACCCCGCTGGTCACAAACAAACACACACACATGCATGGAGAGTGTCATTGAAACACTGCTGTGACTGTCACCTGTCTGTGTAGCAGCTGCTTCTGTTTTTGCTCTGTTCATTCTAATAAAATACGAGTTCGGAAGCATTGGAACTATGTAACATAAAAGAACATAATAAGGTCGGAATTCATAAATAACATTCAATTCCATATTATAACAGACCAGCTCATAACAAAACATAAATATGTAAATCATATACCAAATGAAAGCTGTCACTCTCTGCACTGTATATTTCATGAATCTGACACTTTAGAACAACATAGCATAGAATAATTGTCAATTTAGTGTCAAATTATGTCTATGAAATTAGACCATTTTTTATCAATTTACTCCATGGTATGTGATTAGGGCACTGTTTTAAATTCAGGTAAAATATGCAAAATATGGTTAATTTTGACAATGAAAAGCTGTTTTAATATTGTTTATTAACCCTAACCCTAACCAATGAGTTTGACATCTTCCTCAAAGTGACATAATTTTTGAGAGAATACAGTGAGTACACACATCAGGAAAAATTAATTAAAGGAATTCTGTGGTGTCGTATCGTTGATTTCACACTGTTCAATTAATCAATATGATAATATCAAAATGTAATGCACAATTTACAATCCCCCATTAACCAATGATCAATGGCTAAAAAAATCTTTATTGTTATCCATCATGTTTATAGAGTTTGAAAGTTGTTTGAGTGCTTTAGGGTTAGATTTAGAGGATAGAATTTACAGCAGTGTTTTAAATGGATGAATGAAAATCTTTCACCTTCATTAGAGGTTCCATTTTTTTACAATTAAAGCAATTAATTTGAGTGTCACACTAGCACAGGTATTATTAGCATAGCCACTAATAAAGGGTGATTAATTTGTGTGACTGCTCATTTCCTCCTGCTGTCACACACTTACTTCATTGGGTCCAATAATTCTCTCTCCAAATTTACACAAATGTAGCTCACATTAAAACATGGCAAAGACTTTACATGTGTGTGCACTGTGGAGAAAAGATCTATGAGGATAGCTTTATCTTACACACACACACACACACACACGCGCACACACACATGTCTGGTTTATTATCTCCGTGGGGACAGTCCATAGCCGTAATGTTTTTTATACTGTACAAACTGTATATTTTATCCCCTAACCCAATCCCTAAACCTAAAGATCATAGAAAACTTTTTTCATTTTAAGATTTTTTAAAAATATTGTTCTGTACAATTTATAATTTTTTTTCCCATGGGGACCTCAATTTTGGTCCCCACGGTGACACGAGTCCCCATGTGTTGGTGTGCATTCAGGTTTAGGTCCCCACGCGGATATAAAAACATGTCCACCCGCACATGCGCACACACACACACGCACGCACACACACACAGTGTAGGTGTTACTAATTAAACATTCAAGATTTTATTTTTACTTGATATTTACTTATATTTACTTGATATTAAGATTGAATTTCACAGAAGTAGGTGTAGTTGCAAGGTTTAAGGTGAATTTCCAACACAGTCTTATGACAATTTGCAACCATTTTACTATGGAGGCTAATTATACTAATTTAATCTCATTTTGTACGTTTCTGTTTTACGTTTTTGAATGTTTATCCGATTTAGCTCAAACAGTTTTTAGGTTTGGGGTGGAGTTATGGTTGGGGTTTCACTATTGGTCTTTTTCTAATAATCATACATTTTTGTACTACTCATTAGGCAACTCATAAAATACTAACAACAAATTCCTGTCATCAGGCTGGAATTTTTTCACCACTAAGTGTACACAAGTGCAATTGCAATCTGTTTGTTTGTTTGAGTTATTAATGCTATAGCTCAACATATTGTGTGAGTTTAGGGAGGAACTATGTGTGTCAGTCTTAAAATAGAAAATACCTCTGAATAAAGTATTTAAAAACACTGTGGGTGTCACTTGTCAGTTTTCATGTCAGTTGTTTAAAAGTGGCAGCCAGAGCAGCTTCAAACATCAAACTCTTTGCCAAGAGGTAAAGCAAGTCAAATTTGGTTCTGTTAACAGAAAATTCACGTTGATATGGTAATTCTTGAAAAAAGAACCCTCAAACCAATTGTTTTTAATATTTACACCTTCTTTATATGTGACTAAGGGATACAAAGGCTACTTTAAAACAGGAGTGATCAGGAGTGATCAGTAGATTAAAAAAAAGATTAAAATCTTCAATAGATGACTGGGTCAACCAGTAAACCCTGCCAGAGGAGCAGAAAAGGCTGTGTCTGTATCTGTGATTTTAATCTGTGGCAATGTGTTCTGTATAATATAATGTCATATGTGTCACCCTGTGGACTGGAGAAGAGGATGGGAGCGCTGGGGGTTTCATGCAGACCACTGGGCTCCAGACAGCTCATTGTGAAAATACAACCATATTACAGAGATGTACACAGACACTGCAAGAGGAATTGGTTTAGACCTTGGCAGCGGACCACACATATCACATTCAGAAAAATACACAGCTTGATCCTAAAAAGATGCACACATTTATGGGCAAAATTTGAGATTTCACAAGCAAGGGCAGTAAGCAGCTGGTGAATTGTAAATAAACCTTCACATAAATAAGAGGATATTAATATGCATTCAGAATACAGAATTTTTATTCATGGAAAGCTGCCCAGTGCATTTTTAAAGTGCAATTGCATTTGTTTTGCTTTTTCATGCAACACTTCTGTTTGATCTATTTTAAGGCTCCAGCGTTTACTGAACTGAGTGTGTTTAGGGTCTGGAGAGAAACCTTCCCAGAGGTGCTTTTTATTGCTCACAGGTTGATCTTTCATAGCTCGTGAGACTTCATAGACCTCCGTTATGTTTCATTTACAGTATGCATTATTTTTTGACTGAAATCTTTTGGAAGTTAAATACAAACGATCCAATGTTTGGCAAACGGAGTTATCTCATTTTGGAACCAAACTCTTCATATTATCACACCTTTGTGTTGCAAATGCAATGCAACATTAATTGAACTAATGGAACATAACTGAGAGACCTTGTTAAGATATTTTCAGAAACTTTAATGGAGACACATATGAGATGACTGCATGGGGAGTTTTACATCTATATTTATCTATTTTTTGTAAGTATGTGCATTCTTTGGGAATCAACGCCATGACCCTGCTGTTGCTAGTGTTGTGCGCTAACCAAGTAAGCCAAAGATTTTTTATCATATTTATCATAAGTGTAATTAAAGAAATCTCTTATGAGTTTTCTTACCCTATTCAACATAACCTTTGTGTTTGGAGCCAAAGAAAGCAGATTTCACCTGCTACCCTTAGGAAGTGTAGACACATGCGTGCCGATGTTTTCTTTATCACCTCCACCATGTGTTGTTGCATTCTGTTTTCTTTTGACAGCTCACACACAAAAACATTGCAGAAAATTCCCATTACCATGGTATACATTACCCCTCAAAACCTGTTTTTCTTGTGTGTGGCTGCGTGGGTCTGCCTGTGTGATTATGTTCGTGAAAAAAAGGAGAGTGTGTTATGTTCTGTTGATCATTGAGATTCAAGGAAAAAATTATGTCAAAAAGGCAAGTCTGTATTTATGGCTCGACAGATATCCTCCAGTTGACAGGTATACAGTCATTATGTGGCTGTCAGGAGTCGCCGCAGGGTGATCGTTGAGCCGCGGGTCCGGGTTCCCATGCATCAGAGAGAGCCTATTAGTTTACTTGTCTCCCCCTCAAAGGCCAACCTGCACCTCCAGACACCAGCAGGACAAAACAAGGTGTCATATTTATGAAGCAGTCAGCAGCACGCTGATGCCGCAGAGACTGACAGCGGGACTCTGGGATTTTGCAGGTGAAGGATACAGCCTCTCTGCATACCCGACACCTGAGCCCACTACAGCATGATGCTTTGACCATTGTCACAGGGCAATTAAAAGAAATAGAAACTGTTACATAGATCATTTCATGATGACATAACAGTGTTAGTGCAGTAGTCTGATATTCTGCCGTTTTAAATTTCGTGTGTGTGTGAGTGTGTGTCTAAAGCTTTTCTTTGTTTGGATTTCCTTTTAAATTCTACAGATTATAAATATCTCTACGTCTTGTACACATTGTGGTTATATAAATATTTCATCCTGATAACATCTTAGATGTTTCCTAGACCACACCTGATGAAATAATCTATTGCTACACTGGGATGCAATAGATGTTCTTTATGATATCATTGTTTATAAAATGTCATATATTTTTAACCACATTAAATACGATGTTTACAAATTAAAAAATATATATATTTTAAAAAAGTTACCTATTGTGCACATAAAGTTTGAAACCAACAATAAATGTAACCAACAGATATGTGCCAATAAGCATAAGGAATCGAATGCCTTTTTAAAGCACTTTAAAACAACATGATAAAAGACGCCAATGTTGAACAATTCATTAAGAACAATCATAAGCAGACTTTTACATTTTCTTTAAAAAATTATGTGAGTGGTGCTTGATTGTACTCACCAGTAGCGTTGTATGTGGTTTCCAGAGTGTTGCTATGCTTTTTGCTAAGGTGTTCTAGGCAGTTACTGTCCCAAGTAAAAATCATACGTTTTGTTTTATAACATGAAATACAGTATATTCTTGGGTTACTGAGGCTATTTATCGCAATGTCCATTCAATGTACACATGGTAATTATCAAAGGAACTAAAATCAGTTAAATTAAAGTCAAGTGGGAATGTTTCTTCCCAGCACAAGGACTCACAGACACATTAAAGGATCTCCAATCATAATATGCAGATACACATATCCTGAACTCACAGTCTAGAACATCTGAGACACACATTAACGTGCATAACTAATAACTCTGAGACACCCACACATTTTTTCTGGGTGTGGCCTACATTCTGAACTTTCACCTTTGACCAATCGAAGGATGACTCTGTAGCACTGAGAGAGCGATTTAAAGGCATACGGAGCTTGCGCTTCTCGATTCTCTCTTGTGGTGCAGTAATGTCAGCGGGTCAAGCCTGTTGTTTACATGCTCGTTTCGAGGCTGGTCATTGTCCCCTTCAGGTAACGTAATGGCTCATAAGACCGGGCCTTAATGAATCAGAGAAGCAAATGCAATGATACAGAAGGCCCAATCAGTGAGCGAATGTGAGTAGCCACGGCTTCGTTTCTAAAAAATGAAAAAAAATTGCTTTCTGTTTTAATTTTTTTTAAATGTAGTTATTTTAGTCAGTATGATGTTTAAAGTAGACTATCGAAATAAAGT
The DNA here is from genome assembly GCF_024868665.1 of Triplophysa rosa. Classification (NCBI taxonomy): domain Eukaryota; kingdom Metazoa; phylum Chordata; class Actinopteri; order Cypriniformes; family Nemacheilidae; genus Triplophysa; species Triplophysa rosa. Next base: position 3,663,298 of record NC_079912.1, read on the forward strand.
CCAACTGAAACACTAATAAGTTCTGTAGCACGAACACAGGCCTGTAGGCCACCATTTTTGTTTTGAGTACACATGTGCATGTCTGTAGACTGAACACATATGGATGCGCATGACGTCACTGTTTACACAGTTTACACAACAGCAGTGTTGTTTTAAAAAAAAACTTTTCATTTTGAGCCTCAAAAGTTTGCTCTTTCATTCCCCCAAAGCGCTGTTGTCTTGTAAACGAACAGCCAAAATGCATACAAAGTTAAACATTTTTTTGTATAAATGGCCCCTTTGTTAAACTCCAAGAAAGCACAAGAGATTTTAAAAGAGTTGTTTAGTGATTCTTATCTCAGGGAACAGGCCACTGCACATTTTGTGTGTGTCCCTTACACAGTTCCATTCAATTATCAAGTTTATGAGTTGAGTCAGGTGTGTTAAATAAAGGAGACCTTACAACAGGGCTGTGAATGGCCGCAACTGCCATTAAGAAGCTTTCTAACTCTACTAACATTTTTCAGCAGGGTGAAAGTTTCTCAGCTGTTTTACAGATGGTGTGGATTTCTACGAAAAAGCCACTCTATAACCATTGTTTTTGTGCATGATCAACACTTCTTTAATTAATGCTGCTTTAATGTAAATGGTTACTTTATATTGCTAACTTGTAATGTAGTTAATTTTTCAGCTTGACTGTAGCTAAGTAGCTTGTCAAACCTAAAGTAGCTTCTCACACACTGATGCTCAAAGTATTGAAATAACGCAAAAAGTGCTGCTATGATGGCCCAAACATAACATTAAACAGAGTTACAAAGTGTAACTGCATGTCAGCAAACAAAGTTCTTGATCATTTTACCGGCATGTAAGAGGGCAGCTGGGATGACAGTTGTACTGACACGTCCAAAGTTAAAAATGCTTCAGTGGTTCCACCAGGTCAACAGTACAACTAAAACACTCAGATGAGCAGATGAAACGTGTCACGGCAGGAAACACCACCTGTTTTAAAAGAAGATTTGCATATTAACCAACTAATAAAATAATCAAATAATGCCTGCATTACACTGTCAAATAAATAAAAATCTGATCACATTTGATTATGAAAGCTGCAATATTTTGAGTAATGGTTCAGATTCTGTTCTTATTTTTCAGGTTGAGGTTCAGATCTTATTTTTACTCTGATATTTTCTTTTCTCTTTTTTCACCCATCCACTCCTCCCCTGCAGGCCTCTGATTTAAAGCAGGATCAATACAATCTCCCAACCCATAATTTATTTTCTCACTGGGCCCATTGATCTCCATCACACATCGAAAGTTTCTGACTGAAAAAAGACAGTAGAGTTTCTTCTTTTACCTTGTTTTATTGAAGGTAAAATATAGATCTCCTTCTTTCTCTGAGGAATAGAAAAAAGTGGTGCAATTTCTAAAGCAACATTTGACCGTTATGGTAGTTTTTTGTGAATAGTGAATTTGTCTTTTTGTTATTCATCTGCAGCTTGTGTGAACCAGTGCTGCTACTGCCACACGTTTATATGTTGATCAATAGCTCTGTGCCCAAACCAAGTAAACTGCATAGTGAAGTCCGAACAGTAGCAAAATAAGACTTGTCTTCTGTCTTATGTCTGGCCAAAACCTGACGTTTGAATGGTCGGCATAGGGAATTAGCCTCTGCTATAATCATATATTTTTTTTCAGGTAAATTCTCTCCCTAGTATGCCATTCCCCTTAGCAATATTCACAGATAAGGCAATCCCAATCAAAGATAAGACAATGGACAAAGATGACGGAAGCATATTTTTGGCAAAAAAAGTGCAATGATACCATCTAATATTTGTACATTTTTGTTCCATTTATTTTTTAGCACATTATGTTGTTAGCATAGCAGCAAGCTAAGTTTGGAATTCCATTTAAGAATTGAGCACAATAAAAATAGTTTGTATTGATACAGAGCACTTCAAATCAACCACTTATAAGATTCCAATGCAGTTACAATGCTGAAAGTTGAAACTGAGTCTGGGCCGCAAATTTATGAGGTAGAGCAAATCAACCAAAGTTAATTTGGTTGAAATGGGGTAACACTGTTTTAGATAGTCAACTTTAGACATTTTATAAACTTTTAACCTTAAATGCATGACAGTTTTACCAATCACTGTTACATATTTAGGTCTGAACCAACACAGCTGTATCTCTATAAAATTGTTGTGATATTTCAAAATGATCAAATAAAGCATGTTTTGTTATACACTGACATTTTGGTTGTCATAAAACCGATGTAAAAAAATCTACAGTGTTACAAGTTACACACAAAAGGCCAGATTTACTAAACAGGGCAAAATAGCGCAATAGCACAATTTTAAAAAGCGCCGATGGTAGTGGAATTTTTTACAGATTTGTTATTTATTAACAAGGCGCACATAAAAAAATACAGGTGCAATTTTTCATTCCCATAATGACCAACGCAAACCCAACGTAAATTAGTGCAGCTCAAGACAGTAGTGCAAGACATGCTTTTTGGGTGTTAAATAAAGCAAATATCAGAACAATGAGGACAAACCTTAGTAAATCACATTGCGTGATTCATTAAGTTTGCGTCTGAAGAGGAAACTCCTACAAATGCATATGCAATAAGGTCAGTTGCAGAAACAGTGTCCACGCTTTTTCAGCGCAAATTTTTAGTAAATACCGACAGTAGTACAAAAGAGGCGTATGAGCTGTCGCAAACTGTTAGTAGATCTGACCCTAATAATTCAGGCACCAAAACAGTTAAAGCACTGCAACATATCATTTTAGTCCATACATCCATCCAATCCCCGATCTATTCATATTCCAAACCCACTTATGTTACGGAAGATCACGGGAGGGTTGGAGCCTATACCAGAATCTTAGGCCACAGGCAGGGCAAACCCTGTATTGATGGCAAGTCCATCACAGGGCACTTACAGTCACAGACGCAAATTCATAGACATATATTCTAACACATAAATCAGAGTAATTAAGTGACTCTGATTTACATCATCTACATGTTTTTTGACTGTGGGGGAACTGGAGCACTGGAACGACATCCACGCTACCACAGGGACAACATTCAACCTTAACATAGAAAGGCTCTCTGGCTCAGGAACCCTGTGAGGCAACAATGCCAACCACTGATCCATTGTGTTCCCCATCATTTTAGTGAAAATAACAAAATCATGAGAGAAATCATTTTGTTTAATTAATGCTACTTCATCATGCACAACCTACACGATTAGATACCTTGGGTCTTTAGTGACCCACACTTTTCACAATACATTATTTATAAAGCAGATATTATTTGACATTTTGATTTTAAAGGTTAAATTTTCGACAAAATAGATAAGAAGGTGGAGGTCTAACTTTATTCAAATTAAGGGGGAGGGTTTTAGATGATGCCTCGTGTCACTAAAGACCTGAGATATGCAATTAAGGATTAAAAACATTACAATTTATTTTCAGCTATTAGTTATTAGAGACTGTCTGCTTTGCTAACACTTTATTTTGATAGTCCCCAATAGACGTTCTACTGACTGATAAGTAACTTTGCAACTACAGCAACTTATTCTCCTAACCCTAATTTAACAATCTAAGGACAAGGAGTGTTAGTTGTAGTTTCAAAGTTACTTATAGTCAGTCAAATGTCTAAAGTAGACTGTCAAAGTGTAACCAAAGGTGGAATTTCACATGAAACATGACATTGTTTGCCACATTACTGATGTAAGCACTTGGCTCTGGAGATCTTGTAGTATCTGATCCCTCTATGTCCTCCATATGTATGACAGATGCAGATTTTCCCGCGCGGATAGAGCTAGAATAAATCATGCGCCAAACTCACTGTCATATTGAACACGTGCCGTCCCTGCGGTGTGCTGGTTTGTGCTGGTTTAAACTGTTCATGTGCTGGATTAAGATGGTCATATGCTGATTTAAGATCAAACCAGCATCGATCAAAACATACCTTACCCATCATATACTGGATTTTTCAACAGGGGAGCTTACATGAATAGTTGTATTTTTTAACTAACATTTAAAAGAGATTAATAAATACTTGAACAAATGTATTGCTCATTCATTGTTCGTTAATGTTAGTTAATAGCCTACATTTTTATTTGGCTAAATTGGCTTTTATTCACATAGGCCCATACTGTAATCATTGATCAGCGCACATATAGACAGAAACGCAAACTTAAACGCAAAAAGTGTTGCAGAGACTCCGCACTGGACATCTTTCTAACATTAACAACTTTTAATCGGAGCGAATGAGAAGAGTGGATGAATCATTGAACAGCGGATGAATCATTGAACAGCGCACATACATAGAGCGCTATGGTAAACACGGAAGTGCAAACGTGTATCACACGCGAGAACTGTTGCGGAGACTTCACTCGCACCAGCATTACTTCAAACATCAAATTAACCGGAGCGAACGAGACCAGTGGATGAAATCATTGATGAGCGCACATAAAGACAGAAACGCGTTCATTAAACATGAGAACTGTTGCGGTGACTCTGTACTAACATAAACAACATATAACCAGGGCGAATGAAACGAGTGGATAAAATTATTGATCAGCGCACATACATGGATCGCTATGGTAAACACGGGAAGCGTAACGAGCGTGCACCACGCCAGATGTGTTACTGAGACTGGCCATCTTTTCTAACATAAACACGATTTAACTGCCACAAACGAGTCAAGTATGTGAGAGGAGGCGGGGCTCTGTTGTTATGCGTTCACGTGCAGTGTGCGTTAACTCACTGTCGGAAAAGAGAAAGAGAGCGGGAACGCGCAGCTGATATCGATACGTGGGACATGGGTATTGGAACCGTTACAGATTCTTCAGTATCGATACTTATCGAAATATCGATATTTTTGACAACACTAATGTGAATCAGCATGACCGCGTTGTCTTTGCAATGTGACCAATGAAGGACAGTTGGTCATCAAAAATGACTCCAAGGTTCATGGCTGTTGAGATCAAGTTTTCACTGAAAAATGTATGCTGCTACTGTGGGATCATCTGGGTGTCATCAGCAGACACCCAACATTAGACAAACATTTTCCTAAAAAAATAGCAACAAGAACCTCTGTGACACAGATGCAAAGCCATGTTCAATACAAAATCCCTATGCAATTTACTAGGATAAACACCATAGTATGTCTATGAGGCAATTTTTGGGCACCTCTTACACCTCAGCGTGAGGTATTTTCTTCAAATGTGTTAACCTAAATGCTTTCTTAAAGCTATTACGAGTCTATATGACAAACAGCACTGGACAAGCTACAGGATAAAGTTTTGTCCACAAGAAAACGAGTAGGAGAAAAATAAAAAAAAGACTTGAATACAATTTATTGTTGCATGTCTAGAATGAATGTATTTTTCTCTTTCAAACTCTCTCAGTGAAATGTCTTCCTCTCTATCCCTTCCTAAACAATTATCATAATATCTCTCCAACATTTCAATAAATATGCGTCATCTGCTGAAGCTCTCCAAGTCCACCCCGCTGGTCACAAACAAACACACACACATGCATGGAGAGTGTCATTGAAACACTGCTGTGACTGTCACCTGTCTGTGTAGCAGCTGCTTCTGTTTTTGCTCTGTTCATTCTAATAAAATACGAGTTCGGAAGCATTGGAACTATGTAACATAAAAGAACATAATAAGGTCGGAATTCATAAATAACATTCAATTCCATATTATAACAGACCAGCTCATAACAAAACATAAATATGTAAATCATATACCAAATGAAAGCTGTCACTCTCTGCACTGTATATTTCATGAATCTGACACTTTAGAACAACATAGCATAGAATAATTGTCAATTTAGTGTCAAATTATGTCTATGAAATTAGACCATTTTTTATCAATTTACTCCATGGTATGTGATTAGGGCACTGTTTTAAATTCAGGTAAAAAATGCAAAATATGGTTAATTTTGACAATGAAAAGCTGTTTTAATATTGTTTATTAACCCTAACCCTAACCAATGAGTTTGACATCTTCCTCAAAGTGACATAATTTTTGAGAGAATACAGTGAGTACACACATCAGGAAAAATTAATTAAAGGAATTCTGTGGTGTCGTATCGTTGATTTCACACTGTTCAATTAATCAATATGATAATATCAAAATGTAATGCACAATTTACAATCCCCCATTAACCAATGATCAATGGCTAAAAAAATCTTTATTGTTATCCATCATGTTTATAGAGTTTGAAAGTTGTTTGAGTGCTTTAGGGTTAGATTTAGAGGATAGAATTTACAGCAGTGTTTTAAATGGATGAATGAAAATCTTTCACCTTCATTAGAGGTTCCATTTTTTTACAATTAAAGCAATTAATTTGAGTGTCACACTAGCACAGGTATTATTAGCATAGCCACTAATAAAGGGTGATTAATTTGTGTGACTGCTCATTTCCTCCTGCTGTCACACACTTACTTCATTGGGTCCAATAATTCTCTCTCCAAATTTACACAAATGTAGCTCACATTAAAACATGGCAAAGACTTTACATGTGTGTGCACTGTGGAGAAAAGATCTATGAGGATAGCTTTATCTTACACACACACACACACACACACGCGCACACACACATGTCTGGTTTATTATCTCCGTGGGGACAGTCCATAGCCGTAATGTTTTTTATACTGTACAAACTGTATATTTTATCCCCTAACCCAATCCCTAAACCTAAAGATCATAGAAAACTTTTTTCATTTTAAGATTTTTTAAAAATATTGTTCTGTACAATTTATAATTTTTTTTCCCATGGGGACCTCAATTTTGGTCCCCACGGTGACACGAGTCCCCATGTGTTGGTGTGCATTCAGGTTTAGGTCCCCACGCGGATATAAAAACATGTCCACCCGCACATGCGCACACACACACACGCACGCACACACACACAGTGTAGGTGTTACTAATTAAACATTCAAGATTTTATTTTTACTTGATATTTACTTATATTTACTTGATATTAAGATTGAATTTCACAGAAGTAGGTGTAGTTGCAAGGTTTAAGGTGAATTTCCAACACAGTCTTATGACAATTTGCAACCATTTTACTATGGAGGCTAATTATACTAATTTAATCTCATTTTGTACGTTTCTGTTTTACGTTTTTGAATGTTTATCCGATTTAGCTCAAACAGTTTTTAGGTTTGGGGTGGAGTTATGGTTGGGGTTTCACTATTGGTCTTTTTCTAATAATCATACATTTTTGTACTACTCATTAGGCAACTCATAAAATACTAACAACAAATTCCTGTCATCAGGCTGGAATTTTTTCACCACTAAGTGTACACAAGTGCAATTGCAATCTGTTTGTTTGTTTGAGTTATTAATGCTATAGCTCAACATATTGTGTGAGTTTAGGGAGGAACTATGTGTGTCAGTCTTAAAATAGAAAATACCTCTGAATAAAGTATTTAAAAACACTGTGGGTGTCACTTGTCAGTTTTCATGTCAGTTGTTTAAAAGTGGCAGCCAGAGCAGCTTCAAACATCAAACTCTTTGCCAAGAGGTAAAGCAAGTCAAATTTGGTTCTGTTAACAGAAAATTCACGTTGATATGGTAATTCTTGAAAAAAGAACCCTCAAACCAATTGTTTTTAATATTTACACCTTCTTTATATGTGACTAAGGGATACAAAGGCTACTTTAAAACAGGAGTGATCAGGAGTGATCAGTAGATTAAAAAAAAGATTAAAATCTTCAATAGATGACTGGGTCAACCAGTAAACCCTGCCAGAGGAGCAGAAAAGGCTGTGTCTGTATCTGTGATTTTAATCTGTGGCAATGTGTTCTGTATAATATAATGTCATATGTGTCACCCTGTGGACTGGAGAAGAGGATGGGAGCGCTGGGGGTTTCATGCAGACCACTGGGCTCCAGACAGCTCATTGTGAAAATACAACCATATTACAGAGATGTACACAGACACTGCAAGAGGAATTGGTTTAGACCTTGGCAGCGGACCACACATATCACATTCAGAAAAATACACAGCTTGATCCTAAAAAGATGCACACATTTATGGGCAAAATTTGAGATTTCACAAGCAAGGGCAGTAAGCAGCTGGTGAATTGTAAATAAACCTTCACATAAATAAGAGGATATTAATATGCATTCAGAATACAGAATTTTTATTCATGGAAAGCTGCCCAGTGCATTTTTAAAGTGCAATTGCATTTGTTTTGCTTTTTCATGCAACACTTCTGTTTGATCTATTTTAAGGCTCCAGCGTTTACTGAACTGAGTGTGTTTAGGGTCTGGAGAGAAACCTTCCCAGAGGTGCTTTTTATTGCTCACAGGTTGATCTTTCATAGCTCGTGAGACTTCATAGACCTCCGTTATGTTTCATTTACAGTATGCATTATTTTTTGACTGAAATCTTTTGGAAGTTAAATACAAACGATCCAATGTTTGGCAAACGGAGTTATCTCATTTTGGAACCAAACTCTTCATATTATCACACCTTTGTGTTGCAAATGCAATGCAACATTAATTGAACTAATGGAACATAACTGAGAGACCTTGTTAAGATATTTTCAGAAACTTTAATGGAGACACATATGAGATGACTGCATGGGGAGTTTTACATCTATATTTATCAATTTTTTGTAAGTATGTGCATTCTTTGGGAATCAACGCCATGACCCTGCTGTTGCTAGTGTTGTGCGCTAACCAAGTAAGCCAAAGATTTTTTATCATATTTATCATAAGTGTAATTAAAGAAATCTCTTATGAGTTTTCTTACCCTATTCAACATAACCTTTGTGTTTGGAGCCAAAGAAAGCAGATTTCACCTGCTACCCTTAGGAAGTGTAGACACATGCGTGCCGATGTTTTCTTTATCACCTCCACCATGTGTTGTTGCATTCTGTTTTCTTTTGACAGCTCACACACAAAAACATTGCAGAAAATTCCCATTACCATGGTATACATTACCCCTCAAAACCTGTTTTACTTGTGTGTGGCTGCGTGGGTCTGCCTGTGTGATTATGTTCGTGAAAAAAAGGAGAGTGTGTTATGTTCTGTTGATCATTGAGATTCAAGGAAAAAATTATGTCAAAAAGGCAAGTCTGTATTTATGGCTCGACAGATATCCTCCAGTTGACAGGTATACAGTCATTATGTGGCTGTCAGGAGTCGCCGCAGGGTGATCGTTGAGCCGCGGGTCCGGGTTCCCATGCATCAGAGAGAGCCTATTAGTTTACTTGTCTCCCCCTCAAAGGCCAACCTGCACCTCCAGACACCAGCAGGACAAAACAAGGTGTCATATTTATGAAGCAGTCAGCAGCACGCTGATGCCGCAGAGACTGACAGCGGGACTCTGGGATTTTGCAGGTGAAGGATACAGCCTCTCTGCATACCCGACACCTGAGCCCACTACAGCATGATGCTTTGACCATTGTCACAGGGCAATTAAAAGAAATAGAAACTGTTACATAGATCATTTCATGATGACATAACAGTGTTAGTGCAGTAGTCTGATATTCTGCCGTTTTAAATTTCGTGTGTGTGTGAGTGTGTGTCTAAAGCTTTTCTTTGTTTGGATTTCCTTTTAAATTCTACAGATTATAAATATCTCTACGTCTTGTACACATTGTGGTTATATAAATATTTCATCCTGATAACATCTTAGATGTTTCCTAGACCACACCTGATGAAATAATCTATTGCTACACTGGGATGCAATAGATGTTCTTTATGATATCATTGTTTATAAAATGTCATATATTTTTAACCACATTAAATACGATGTTTACAAATTAAAAAATATATATATTTTAAAAAAGTTACCTATTGTGCACATAAAGTTTGAAACCAACAATAAATGTAACCAACAGATATGTGCCAATAAGCATAAGGAATCGAATGCCTTTTTAAAGCACTTTAAAACAACATGATAAAAGACGCCAATGTTGAACAATTCATTAAGAACAATCATAAGCAGACTTTTACATTTTCTTAAAAAAATTATGTGAGTGGTGCTTGATTGTACTCACCAGTAGCGTTGTATGTGGTTTCCAGAGTGTTGCTATGCTTTTTGCTAAGGTGTTCTAGGCAGTTACTGTCCCAAGTAAAAATCATACGTTTTGTTTTATAACATGAAATACAGTATATTCTTGGGTTACTGAGGCTATTTATCGCAATGTCCATTCAATGTACACATGGTAATTATCAAAGGAACTAAAATCAGTTAAATTAAAGTCAAGTGGGAATGTTTCTTCCCAGCACAAGGACTCACAGACACATTAAAGGATCTCCAATCATAATATGCAGATACACATATCCTGAACTCACAGTCTAGAACATCTGAGACACACATTAACGTGCATAACTAATAACTCTGAGACACCCACACATTTTTTCTGGGTGTGGCCTACATTCTGAACTTTCACCTTTGACCAATCGAAGGATGACTCTGTAGCACTGAGAGAGCGATTTAAAGGCATACGGAGCTTGCGCTTCTCGATTCTCTCTTGTGGTGCAGTAATGTCAGCGGGTCAAGCCTGTTGTTTACATGCTCGTTTCGAGGCTGGTCATTGTCCCCTTCAGGTAACGTAATGGCTCATAAGACCGGGCCTTAATGAATCAGAGAAGCAAATGCAATGATACAGAAGGCCCAATCAGTGAGCGAATGTGAGTAGCCACGGCTTCGTTTCTAAAAAATGAAAAAAAATTGCTTTCTGTTTTAATTTTTTTTAAATGTAGTTATTTTAGTCAGTATGATGTTTAAAGTAGACTATCGAAATAAAGTCCAACTGAAACACTAATAAGTTCTGTAGCACGAACACAGGCCTGTAGGCCACCATTTTTGTTTTGAGTACACATGTGCATGTCTGTAGACTGAACACATATGGATGCGCATGACGTCACTGTTTACACAGTTTACACAACAGCAGTGTTGTTTAAAAAAAAAACTTTTCATTTTGAGCCTCAAAAGTTTGCTCTTTCATTCCCCCAAAGCGCTGTTGTCTTGTAAACGAACAGCCAAAATGCATACAAAGTTAAACATTTTTTTGTATAAATGGCCCCTTTGTTAAACTCCAAGAAAGCACAAGAGATTTTAAAAGAGTTGTTTAGTGATTCTTATCTCAGGGAACAGGCCACTGCACATTTTGTGTGTGTCCCTTACACAGTTCCATTCAATTATCAAGTTTATGAGTTGAGTCAGGTGTGTTAAATAAAGGAGACCTTACAACAGGGCTGTGAATGGCCGCAACTGCCATTAAGAAGCTTTCTAACTCTACTAACATTTTTCAGCAGGGTGAAAGTTTCTCAGCTGTTTTACAGATGGTGTGGATTTCAACGAAAAAGCCACTCTATAACCATTGTTTTTGTGCATGATCAACACTTCTTTAATTAATGCTGCTTTAATGTAAATGGTTACTTTATATTGCTAACTTGTAATGTAGTTAATTTTTCAGCTTGACTGTAGCTAAGTAGCTTGTCAAACCTAAAGTAGCTTCTCACACACTGATGCTCAAAGTATTGAAATAACGCAAAAAGTGCTGCTATGATGGCCCAAACATAACATTAAACAGAGTTACAAAGTGTAACTGCATGTCAGCAAACAAAGTTCTTGATCATTTTACCGGCATGTAAGAGGGCAGCTGGGATGACAGTTGTACTGACACGTCCAAAGTTAAAAATGCTTCAGTGGTTCCACCAGGTCAACAGTACAACTAAAACACTCAGATGAGCAGATGAAACGTGTCACGGCAGGAAACACCACCTGTTTTAAAAGAAGATTTGCATATTAACCAACTAATAAAATAATCAAATAATGCCTGCATTACACTGACAAATAAATAAAAATCTGATCACATTTGATTATGAAAGCTGCAATATTTTGAGTAATGGTTCAGATTCTGTTCTTATTTTTCAGGTTGAGGTTCAGATCTTATTTTTACTCTGATATTTTCTTTTCTCTTTTTTCACCCATCCACTCCTCCCCTGCAGGCCTCTGATTTAAAGCAGGATCAATACAATCTCCCAACCCATAATTTATTTTCTCACTGGGCCCATTGATCTCCATCACACATCGAAAGTTTCTGACTGAAAAAAGACAGTAGAGTTTCTTCTTTTACCTTGTTTTATTGAAGGTAAAATATAGATCTCCTTCTTTCTCTGAGGAATAGAAAAAAGTGGTGCAATTTCTAAAGCAACATTTGACCGTTATGGTAGTTTTTTGTGAATAGTGAATTTGTCTTTTTGTTATTCATCTGCAGCTTGTGTGAACCAGTGCTGCTACTGCCACACGTTTATATGTTGATCAATAGCTCTGTGCCCAAACCAAGTAAACTGCAAAGTGAAGTCCGAACAGTAGCAAAATAAGACTTGTCTTCTGTCTTATGTCTGGCCAAAACCTGACGTTTGAATGGTCGGCATAGGGAATTAGCCTCTGCTATAATCATATATTTTTTTTCAGGTAAATTCTCTCCCTAGTATGCCATTCCCCTTAGCAATATTCACAGATAAGGCAATCCCAATCAAAGATAAGACAATGGACAAAGATGACGGAAGCATATTTTTGGCAAAAAAAGTGCAATGATACCATCTAATATTTGTACATTTTTGTTCCATTTATTTTTTAGCACATTATGTTGTTAGCATAGCAGCAAGCTAAGTTTGGAATTCCATTTAAGAATTGAGCACAATAAAAATAGTTTGTATTGATACAGAGCACTTCAAATCAACCACTTATAAGATTCCAATGCAGTTACAATGCTGAAAGTTGAAACTGAGTCTGGGCCGCAAATTTATGAGGTAGAGCAAATCAACCAAAGTTAATTTGGTTGAAATGGGGTAACACTGTTTTAGATAGTCAACTTTAGACATTTTATAAACTTTTAACCTTAAATGCATGACAGTTTTACCAATCACTGTTACATATTTAGGTCTGAACCAACACAGCTGTATCTCTATAAAATTGTTGTGATATTTCAAAATGATCAAATAAAGCATGTTTTGTTATACACTGACATTTTGGTTGTCATAAAACCGATGTAAAAAAATCTACAGTGTTACAAGTTACACACAAAAGGCCAGATTTACTAAACAGGGCAAAATAGCGCAAAAGCACAATTTTAAAAAGCGCCGATGGTAGTGGAATTTTTTACAGATTTGTTATTTATTAACAAGGCGCACATAAAAAAATACAGGTGCAATTTTTCATTCCCATAATGACCAACGCAAACCCAACGTAAATTAGTGCAGCTCAAGACAGTAGTGCAAGACATGCTTTTTGGGTGTTAAATAAAGCAAATATCAGAACAATGAGGACAAACCTTAGTAAATCACATTGCGTGATTCATTAAGTTTGCGTCTGAAGAGGAAACTCCTACAAATGCATATGCAATAAGGTCAGTTGCAGAAACAGTGTCCACGCTTTTTCAGCGCAAATTTTTAGTAAATACCGACAGTAGTACAAAAGAGGCGTATGAGCTGTCGCAAACTGTTAGTAGATCTGACCCTAATAATTCAGGCACCAAAACAGTTAAAGCACTGCAACATATCATTTTAGTCCATACATCCATCCAATCCCCGATCTATTCATATTCCAAACCCACTTATGTTACGGAAGATCACGGGAGGGTTGGAGCCTATACCAGAATCTTAGGCCACAGGCAGGGCAAACCCTGTATTGATGGCAAGTCCATCACAGGGCACTTACAGTCACAGACGCAAATTCATAGACATATATTCTAACACATAAATCAGAGTAATTAAGTGACTCTGATTTACATCATCTACATGTTTTTTGACTGTGGGGGAACTGGAGCACTGGAACGACATCCACGCTACCACAGGGACAACATTCAACCTTAACATAGAAAGGCTCTCTGGCTCAGGAACCCTGTGAGGCAACAATGCCAACCACTGATCCATTGTGTTCCCCATCATTTTAGTGAAAATAACAAAATCATGAGAGAAATCATTTTGTTTAATTAATGCTACTTCATCATGCACAACCTACACGATTAGATACCTTGGGTCTTTAGTGACCCACACTTTTCACAATACATTATTTATAAAGCAGATATTATTTGACATTTTGATTTTAAAGGTTAAATTTTCGACAAAATAGATAAGAAGGTGGAGGTCTAACTTTATTCAAATTAAGGGGGAGGGTTTTAGATGATGCCTCGTGTCACTAAAGACCTGAGATATGCAATTAAGGATTAAAAACATTACAATTTATTTTCAGCTATTAGTTATTAGAGACTGTCTGCTTTGCTAACACTTTATTTTGATAGTCCCCAATAGACGTTCTACTGACTGATAAGTAACTTTGCAACTACAGCAACTTATTCTCCTAACCCTAATTTAACAATCTAAGGACAAGGAGTGTTAGTTGTAGTTTCAAAGTTACTTATAGTCAGTCAAATGTCTAAAGTAGACTGTCAAAGTGTAACCAAAGGTGGAATTTCACATGAAACATGACATTGTTTGCCACATTACTGATGTAAGCACTTGGCTCTGGAGATCTTGTAGTATCTGATCCCTCTATGTCCTCCATATGTATGACAGATGCAGATTTTCCCGCGCGGATAGAGCTAGAATAAATCATGCGCCAAACTCACTGTCATATTGAACACGTGCCGTCCCTGCGGTGGCTTCATGTTTTCTAAAGAGTGTGGACTGGTGTAAGCTGGCAGCCAGTACGTTCCCTAATTTTCTGATAACGCCTCGGTGGGTTTTGCTTCGGCATCTGGACGACCCAGAATTCTGCGCCAATTTTTAATAGGTTGCTGCTCTTTGTATATTAGCCCAGTCAAGCACAGCTTGACTGAATCTACACAGCTCCCTCTTTCCTGGCTGTGTGTGTGTGTTTGCGTGCATGTGTGTGTGAGACGGGCACCTGTTAACTGTGCCATGAAATATGTTTCGTTAAAAATTGTATCACCTGCAAGTGCAAAACAAGTGCAATGTAATCATACATTAATTAGCCCAGCAATTAACACCATTCTCTTCAATAGCTAACACATCTACACACATGTGACTGAGTTCCTTATTAGAGTATGCTCTTTAATTTTGTGTAGTACTTATTTTCAAACATTTCTTTTTTCCTTCATTTGTTTCTGTATAATTACAGACTGTGCATGCATTTCAACACAAGTCTAGTTTTCCCACAATTAAACCCTATAGGCCTAGATATCTTTCCCTGCCTGAAACATTCCCAAGAGGCCTGACAAAGCTTAGGTTCTGAGAATAGAGGGTTTAAAACGATTTAAAGCACTTTTTTTTGTTAAAAAACAAGAAAGATTTCTTTCTCGATTCAAATGATTTACATTTTGAGGTGTAAGGTAGGATTTTGTGGAAATCTCAATTAGACCTCATTTGATATAAAGATAATCAGCATTTTTATTTGGCTTAAAATCGACTTTTAGAAGCAAAATCTATGGTTTGCAGCCTTTTCCATTTGAGTGGAATCTGCTAGCGGGTTTTAAGTAGAAGCTCTGACCATTATTCCCCAACTGCCCGCAAAAGTAACATATTAATAATGGTAATGATGACAGAATTTTTATTTAAGGAAATCCCTTTATTTAAAAAATTCCCTTCTTTATCTCTTCAAAGAAGTCGTTTAACATAACGCATTATACGTTTGCCTCAGAGTTTATGTGTGTCTGGATTTACTTAGAGAGGAGATAGTGAGTCATTTTGGGTTGAGGTTGGGTTCAGGCTTAAAATTTGACAGAACCGGTCAGGCTGGGTCAGGTATCACAGGATCTGCTTTATGGGTCTGGTTCAGGCTTCAACTAAATACCGATATAGACCTCTCCCAGCTGTGGTTTTCTGCTCTAAGTATTGGTTTATTACTTTAGCTCTTCCCAAACTATTTTGAATTTGGTCTGAATGTGCAAAATGTTGTTCAATCTTGTTTAATAAGGGGCTATAATAAATATTTACATTTTGACAGATGGGTGGCAGTTGATCAATATCTCTGACCCCACTGACTTTGATTTCAACCAGTCAAGCAGTTCTGTCAAAAAAGTGCATGCTTAGCAATGACTGCAGTGGAACAATAGCAGACCAGCTCTTTAAAACACAAAAGTTTGTGACTTCACAGTCAATGTGTTTATCACTGCTCTGGCTGAGGGTCACTGATGGCTATTGATCAGAGAAAAACACAACACACAAACAAATATACTCATAGATCTGCCTGTCATCTGGTACTGTAGATTCATGTTTTCTGTGTGTTAATGTGTGTCTACTTCATTCTGTTCAAATATGCTTGTGTGTGATGGATGAACACTATTCAGTCATTCATTTATTCACTTAATCTTTCATCTGATCCTAATTCAATCAATCATTATTCCATGCTACCACCAACCCAATCCATTTATTTTTGTGCATTCATTTCTGAAATAATCAACTTGTTTGTTCATTCATTTATTCTTTGTTCGTTCATTCATTCATACAGTATTTGTATTAATTCATTCATTCTTGCATGATTTACTCACATAGGCCTATTTATTCGTTCACTTTTGCACCCATATTTAAAGCTCTTAGATTTTCTCAAGAGTCCATCAGAATAACTTCTTTCTGTGTCATTCAGTATTTTTGGACATCGGTGCTCAAAATATCACCAGCCTCTTTCATTTGATCATTAATCGTGAGTTCATGCTGTATGACAGACTTGATTACGCCTGCTGCTGGTTTGGGGAATTTTCCTGATCACTTGTGCCAACCAGGCGCCATGGTTGTAATTTGATTTAGCCATAAACAGCTTTAAAAACGAGAAATGACCACTTCCATTGAGCATGCATGCTTGCAGGCCTGCGTCATGGCTACAAAGTTCATCCTAACAGATAACTTATTGTAAAATCATGTTCACACACACACAGTGTGACAGATACACAGCAGTCCCCTGATCACTTCTAATGAGCATTCGAGTGCTATAGCGTGCTTGCATGTTTGGATCTGTAATGACTTTAGCTCCTCCAGTCTGACAAAACAGAATCACTTCAACCAAACAATAACTTATCTGAAAGAGACAGAAAGAGTAGCACTGAGATGAGGTGAGAATGGCGACACTTTCAAAAGTCATTCTACAAGCTGAAAGTAACTTTGCAAGTACATGTCACCTAACTCACATTAGAGTATTAGTTGTCTTTTAGGCTTATGGTTGGGTTTAGGGTTAGGAGAGCAGGAGAACGTTTAGGCATTGGTAATTCAGTAATAGCAAGACCAAAGTCCTACTGCATCTGCTTGAATGGGAGAAGAAAGATCCCCATTCAATGGGGATTGTTGGCAATAATCACAATGAAACAGCTACATATTGCTAACCAACAATTAAACCTGACACCAACATAACCATAACTTTTGGAGCCAAAGCTAAAATTGGGCTAAAAACAAGGTCAACGGTCTTTATTAAATGAGGATTGACGTTTTTTACTGTAAGTCAGTTCTTCACTACACATCAAAATTGCCAGTGTTAAATGTTGCTTTCACTCCCATTTTACTTCATTTTATAAATAACAGGTTTGAGTTCAATGAACATTGACAACCCAGAGACAACTCGCAAGTAGTTAAGGCAATGTGTTGAACAGATTTTTAAAATTAGAGTTTAATATCTACAACTGATCATGGTTATTGGAGTTAAAGAGAAGTAGTATAATGCATAACTAAATGCAGTTTAGAGTTACAGTTACAGTTACAGTGTAGAATCTGACTCGCCAATCGAAAGTCAAACAAGCTGATTTTGGGAGGGGCTGATGAGTTGAATCAGGTGTTTTATATAGGGAGACATCTAAAACATTCTGGAAGGAGGGGTGAGAGGACTGCAATTTGGAAACGCTGGGTTTACATTCAGCAGAATGTTTTTTGGGAACCATCAAAGTGTTAGCAGATATTAAGCACACAGTCTACTTATACTCTAATGACTGGTAGTTAATGGGAAAAGTTTTTTTCGATTGTATATGTATAGCATGTTTTGTCTAGCAAGTTTTCCACTGCAATTTTCCCTTCACGGTGATAGCATTCATCTCAGTGAATGGACAAATTTAAGAGGGAAAATACAAACCAAGAGTGCTGAAAAGTGGGCAGTCACTGTTGTGCTCTTTAAGGGAGGCCATCCATAAGAGATTGCTAAAAAATGTGCAAATTGAGGAAGACTGCTGGAGTCAGATGGTCACAGACTGAGTGTGGAGGTGGTGTTTACAGGTTAACAGTGCTGTCACTGGATACTTTGCTTTTGTCCAGATCAACAGCCATTCCCAATGGATGGATGCGGTCAGAGAAACATAGATGAGCCCAGGTCCTGAGGCCACACACTTTCCTTCTTTATTCGTCTGTCTTTCTTTGGTGCATTTGTGACACATCCAGGAGCACAGTACTTGTTGCACAGACCAGGGGAACATTCCCTTTGATTTGATTATATACACTGTTTGAATGGATGTATATTTTTATGTTAATGCATTATTGAAGCACCCCAGATTGCCATGGATCCACACGCACCAGAGAGAGCGAATAAGATGGGGAAGTGAGCATGCTCAAGCCAGCATCCAGCTCAAGAGTCAGGGAGCTGGGATAGCATGTCTATGAGCCACGGTTAAATCAGCGATTAAACACGTGGGAAGGCTTTACTTGGAAAGGGGAAACTCGGAATTTGGGCTCTGTATTTAACCCATCCAAGTGCACACACACAGCAGTGAGTAACACACACCGTGAACACACACCCAGAGCTTATTCTAAGAGGAAAATTGTTTGTCGTTGTATTTGTACAGGTGATGTCACTGAGACCTTGCAGACAGTTGGGCAAATAATTGCTTTAGGCTACTGTTGTATGCAGTTCAACATTTCAAACATACTTGAGACATTAATTTAATGCCAGCGAACATCAATGATAAACAAAGATGGCAAATAATGATAAATTAGATAAACAAGTGTCACCATGGGGAAGATGCTCTGGAGGGTGGACTTTGCAAAGACCAAAACTATTCCCCTAAGTTATCCCCCCCTTAGACCCCAACTTAACATCCAGTACACATTCACAAACTGTAATGATGATATGGTCAAGTAGGATCCAAATGCAACAGTTATAATAAATAAAGTAATATCCACGGAAAATGATGCCCCAAAACAGTCCAGGAGGGCGGAGGGGCAGAGACGGAACAGGGGGCGGGATGGAGGGCCAGGCCCACTAAGGGGAACAGAACCTGGGCCACGGAGGCGCTGGCAGGGATCTCAGGAAGATCACAGGAGTCCATCTTGGATGAGGTAGGGAACTCAGATACGCCGGACGGGACCAGCTCAAAGAACACAGGAAGACCAGACGGGACTGGTTCAATGACCTCTGGAAGGCTGGACAGGACTGGCTCGAGGATCTCTGGAAGGCCGGACGGGACTGGCTCGAAGATCTCTGGAAGGCCAGACGGGACCGGCTTGAAGACCTCTGGAATGCCGGATGGGACCGGCTTGGGGAACTTTAGAGCGGCCAGCTTGTCAATAGCCTCAGGAACGGGAGAGCAGTGCACTGCCCAAACACACCCCAACGCGGCAACCATCACCAGCGGGGCAAACACCTCCATGATGGCTGGAGACTCCGGCTTGGCGGCCATGACGCGAGCGGGCTCTGGACTAGCGACCATCTTGGTGATTGGGCTGGCCACCATCAACGTGGGAACTGCAGGCTGCCATGCTGGGCTTGGCTCCATGGCCTGCGGAACCTGAGGCCTAACCACCCAGTAACAAGGCCTGCTCCACAAAAAGCTCCCTTGAGGATCATAACTGGCAAGCTGAGTTTTCAGAGGATCATTAAGACTGCACCGGTAGAAGCATTGAGTGACTTATCTGGAAAATCTGATTGATGAGATAGGTCTTTTTGAACCTGGGTATGATCCTCAAGGGAGCGACAGCCCTGGCGCAACATTAGCAGGGGAGCTCCTGCTGGCCATACTGCTGCCGGATCAATTCTCAGGTCCGGTATTCTGTAATGATGAGATGGTCAAGTAGGATCCAAATGCAACAGTATTTAATATAAAAGTAATATCCACGGAAACCAAAGGCAGCGACCAAGGCACAACGACCACATTACAATATAAACAATACCGGACAACTGACGCAAGAAACACAGGCACTATATATACACACAAGATAACAAGACACAGGTGAATGCAATGATGGCTGATGAGTCTGGACAAAGGGTTATGGGAAATGTAGTGTGAGATGGCAGTCCAGGTGATGAGATGAGTGCCCTCTTGTGGAGCACGAGGGCACTGCGGCTGACAGACGTTACACAAACAATAGACTGCCTGTAGATTATTTCTGATAACAACCAAAAGAAACCAAGAAGAACCATTACTTGGTTAAACTTGTCTCTCCAATATTTTAAATTTAGACTGCGATACGAAGCTCAACAGATAGATGTCAATGTACCATATGGTTTATTTAATTGCGAACAAACTACAGGACCCATTCCACAAATTGTTTATTTAATAAAATGAACATACAACAAAATTCAGCAAATTGTTTATTTAATACAAATATTATACCGTAAAATAGTCATACAAATTAATATAAACATAAATTAAATTATATATAAATAGTTATATTACAGTTTTTCTCGAATGCTAACACACAATTCATGAAACAACTCACCATTTTCTGACAACCATAAACACATTCTCAGAACAATACACCAACTTGTACAAACCCCACACCCAAACAGCCTCAATTTGCAAAGGTTTAACCATGTTCTCATTCAGAAAACACAAACACACAATATAATTAACTGAAGTGTCAAGTTGTAAACTCAAATAGCACACATTTGTCCATCAGTAAACATTCAGTTGCAAAACTGATGACACACCAACCAGAATCTCAGGATAATATCAATAGGAGCACAGGTAAGTGTGCATCCTAGAATCATCTACTGCGCTTTATACTACTTACAGTAAACATTATAGACAGTATAATCACAGTACACACTTTATATGAGAGAAATTTCACTGTTCTGTATCCAGTAAACTGTAGCATGTGTACACCCTCAAATCTGTGATTATCAAGTTTACAAATGTGCATTTGTAGCCTTTTTTACCTGTTTCGTATTTTTGCAGAAAATAGTACACTTTTACGAAATTGGGCCAAAGGTGCAGAGGATGCCATATTTTTTACATCGCCTCCTATTGACAAATCGCCTTACTGTTTTGTTTCCTTTATCTTCTCTGTAAGTCGCTTTGGATAAAAGCATCTGCTAAATGCCTGAATGTAAATGTTATTTGTGCAGATGTGTACTGAATTGTGTTGCATGACCAGTTTAAATTGTTCTTTGGTTTTTGAACTTTTCTTGTCTTGTAAGATCATCTTCATCTACTTTACAGTAGTGTAATGTTTTATTTTTATTTTTTCCTAAAGCTCATTCTTGTACTTTGCTCTATGTGCACTCTTTTATGTTGTATATTCTAATAAACACTAAGATGTCAAATTATTCTTAAGTCCCACAAAGAGATTTTAATAACAGTGTTTTGAATTGATCTCACCAGTGTCTAAGACTATGTTGCAGTGTGGGTGTTTTTGAGGGCTTGTGTGTCATATCTGGGGGAAAAGTTTGGTTTTTCAGCAAGTTTGAATGGTTTAGAGAAGAGAGCTTCATTTTGACCTGAAAATAGGATGTTTGGGGAATTGGGTGAGATGTTATGGATTTGTGTTCACTGTTTTGAGAATACGAGGCATAATTTCAAGAAATGTGTTTAAGCAATCGAGAAAAACTGTATTAGACACTAGCCAAACACAAACTAGAAGTTAACTGGGGGTCAAGAGCGCGGGCATCCGATGAAACGGTTTATAATTCTCTCTCTCTCTCTCTCTCTCTCTCTATATATATATACAGTATACGTTGTCTCAATAATAGTAGTTCATTTTGTGTTACTTAAGTGGCCACTGTATAGAGAATGAATCCTTGCATTTGTGGTGAGGGTTGTGGGTCTTTAGCTTTAACAAACATGTTTGGCAGTTCCCCCTACTATTTTTGCTAGTGCCAGGCTGAGTATTTCCTGAATCATAGGCTGTAAAACATTTAACACCTCATGTCAATGACCACTAAGAAATGCTCCATTGACCTTTTTTGGGTAGAAAAACACTCCTCATTATTAGCATGTCAACACTAATAGGACCTTCTTATTGCATTTGATATATAGCCACATCTCTTTAATGACAAAAACTCTTTAGTAGCGATCACATTTAAAGGCATCTCTCCTGGGATCTTTTTTTACAATTTGGAGCAGACTTTGCTCAGGGGAAATTATTTGTGTCTTTATTCTGTTCTCAGTGGAGATGTGTCTGTGGTTTATCGAGTTTATTAACATTACAGATAAAGTGGACCTCTCAAATGCAGCCTTGTACATACTCCACATAACTGTCTTCATGCAAATATGCGACACTACAGTGGCATCAGAGCAAAACTAATATTTGAAGTTGCCATTAATCACTCATATGACAGCATTACGTGTGAAGCGCTTTACGTGTAATCACACGCAAACTCTGAATTCTTTCTCAGTATTTGTACTTACTTGTGCACTAAAATCACACTACCAGTCTAAATTTTGAGACGGATACTTATTCTTTATTCGTTTACATAGTCCACAATTTTATCATGCAAGTGGAAGACACTATCTAATATCAAATATTTGTCTATATTGCTGCTGTATACTGTAGACATTGTCAAGTATATACAAACGTTTTTAGCTAGTGTATACAAACTTCTTTCAAGCTGTGCAAAGGTTTGTCCAAACTCACAGGGACAATTCACCCAAAAACGACTATCATGGTAGAAAAAAATACAATGGTAGTCAAAAGTGCTCAAGATTTGTTTGCATACCTACTTTCTTCAAAATATATTCTTTCATGTTGAACAGAACAAAAAAAGATAATTAAAAGAGTTCAACAAGCATTCTTCCAAATATCTGTCTTTGTGTTCATCAGAACAAAGAAATATAAACAGATTGTGTCAGGCCAGGGCTAGCAGACTCTCAAAGCCCCAGAGTCTCATGCCGGCCAGGAATGTGGGGGAAAACCACGGAGAACGATCATTGCTCAAAAGGTTTATTCCAGAACAAAAAAACTTCCAAAAATGTTAAAGCCAATATCCAAAAGGGGAAGACAAAACAAGGTTTTTCAGAGGCTGGTCAAGTTGTGAATACAGGCAAACAAACTGATAGGGTAAGCAGGTATACTCAGGTTCATAGCACGGATCAGGTACAAAAACATCCACAGGATCCAAAACACAGGTAAACAGTATGCAGGTGAAGTTAACACCAGACAATGTGAAAGGAAAACCGACAGGCTAAAATAGTGTCCGGGTAATCAGGTGCAGGTGGCGTAGAAATCAAAGATGGCTGACGGTGTGTGGTGCATGATGGGGAGTGTAGTCCGTTAAAAGTCCGGTGACAGGGATGGTTAAACCGTGGTGTGAGCGCTGATGTAGGGGGTGTGGCCGGTCGAGGAGCTGAAGACGTTACAATTTGGAATAACTTGAGCGTGAGTAAATGATGATTTTTGGGTGAACTGTTCCTAAAGAGAATTTTGCCTTTCTCCTCTAATCTATTTCATCTAAAACACTGTGTCAGTCTTGACAGCTTTTAAAATACTTCACTGAGATACGCGGCAGTGTATAAAACGTTTATTTGATAAGAGATGTTGCATTTTGTACATTTAGTCCTGTCATCATCATAATTAATTTTTTGGGGGTTTTATATATATGAGAATATAGGGACTGTTTATAAATGAATGTGAATGTTACACTATTGTTCTTACAGATAATGAACTAATTATACATTAATTGTTTTATTAATTAAAAATGTATGTCATTTACAAAATCTAATGAAGAGGAACTTTAATTGTAATATTGCCCAACTAGGTAAAATTAACTGTAGACTTGTCATAGTGCTGTATGCCATAGCGCATGTCAATAGCCTACTCATCAATAGTAATGCAACATTTCTCTTAACAGCCAGCTGAATGTTATATAATCATATCTTTAGAGAGTCCTGCCTGTTTTTCACAGTTGTTGATTATATAACAGATATGTTTTACACAAAATAGACAAGGCAGACATATTGTAAAATCCAATGGCAGTAGATTTTACAAGGACACTGGGTAAAATCTTATTATGCCACTTCTTGATTGATCATTTAGACATAATGACTTTGGCCAAAATACATGCATGTAACTGGCTTTTGTAAAATTTTAATGTGCATTAGCAGAATGATTTAGAAATAAAAACAAGAGGCAATATGTGCAGCTTCAAAAGAGTCAAAACACTTAGAAAGTAAATTTAAACAATACCGGACAACAATGGGGAAAACAGAATGAGTATAAATAGTCCACTGGTGATGAGGCTGATGACGGGCAGGTGTGGAGATTACAGATGAGACACAGGTGCGGGAGTGTGAAAGATTGTGGGAAGTGAAGTCCAAGGGGGAAACACGGGGAGAAATAGAGGGAAACCGTGACATTACCCCCCCCAACCCCCAAGGACGCGCCTATACCTTAACAACCAGGGAGGGGGAGTGGGCATCCTGGAATTTGGGAGGCTTGGAGGGTACCGGCCACTCTGGAGGCCTTGTTTTGGCTGGAGGGAGCCCCTAAAAAAAATCTAGGGAAACGGGCAGGGACTGGCCGGACGGGACCGGGAGTCTCTGGCGACTTGGAAGCAGGCTCTGGCGACTTGGAAGCAGGCTCTGGCTCTGGCGACTTGGAAAAGTCCATGATAGGTTCCCTTTTGCATACAGCATTTCGAACTCCAGGAGCAGCTGAACCTCCAGGGTGAGCTCGGAAGCGGAGACGCCGCGGGGGTCAGAGGCGGAGATGCAGACGGGCTCGTGAAGGTAGAGAGACCATCGAGGCACCGGCTCGGGTGGGCGTCGAGGCGCCGACTCGGGGGAGCGTTGAGTAGTGGAGGAGTGAGGCGTGGACCCGTGGTGAGCCAGAACGAGCCCACCATTAACTACTGTTACTGGACGACCGTCGCTCAAGCCCCCATCATCCCTCCCGACGCAGAATTCAGAGCCATCCAGTTGGAGGACTCGATTTATGAAGTCCTCCACATAGGGGAGCATGATGAGGATGAGCAGATCGTCGTCAAGACCAGTCAAAAATACACGGTTGAGTATGGGATCGTTCCACCTCACCAGATAACACAGCTCAACTAACTCCTCCACGTAGCTCTCCAGATGCCGTCCATGCTGCCTCAGGTCCATCAGAAAGTCCTCTGGAGAGAATCTGTAGTAATCTATATAGGGAAACGTAGTCCACACAGGAACGCGGAGGGTTACACAAAACAGAGATTTATTCACAGACTCAAAACACTTAGAAATTACAGTGAAATAAACACGCTGACATTAAACAATACGACGATTGGACAAACAGAATGAGTATAAATAGTCAGATAAATAGTAGACTGGTGATGAGGCTGATGACGGGCAGGTGTGGGGATTACAGATAAAACACAGGTGCGGGGATTACAGATAAAACGCAGGTGCGGGAGCGTGACGGATCGTGGGAAGTGAAGTCCAAGGGGGAAACAAGGCGAGAAACAGAGGGAAACCGTGACAATTACCCTCAAGTTTTTTTTCCAAACCCATGACTTTCTTCCCATTTTGTGTAACAGCGTTTGTCACCAGTCACTTTCATTCTATGGGGAAATGTGCATATGGAAATAAAGGTGACTGTGGCTCACATATCATATATATAAACAATTTATTTTAACATTACATTTTAAAGGGCTAAACATTGTTAAAATACTTGAATTCAGTAATCATTTCTTTTTGTTTACATTGATTTTGTGAAGCCCAATAGTTCTATAAAAAACATTATCAGTAATATCAGAAAATAAAATATATGATATACTGTATATATAGGAAGAGTTTATTTCCAAAAAGCAATAACTCAGTTTGAAAAAATATTCAAAAATCATTGTGTTAGTTAGGTTTTTTAGTTATTATTGCTTAAATCAAAACAAACCAACTGCAGTTTGATTGATATTAATTGGAATGCACAGTAAAAAACATGAATTCTGTCTGGACCACTGTCGTCAAATATAACAATAGCAATATTTAAGGTTGGTGGAATGAAATTGTTCTGGGCAAACTCTCCACCTGTCCATGCAGCCTTGTATGAAGAGAGCGGGAGTGCAGCAATACATGTCCCCACATGGGGAACTAGAACAGTTCATGATGCATAACAGGATTAAATTAAAATGATCCGACAGGTACAAGCAGATATGGAGGAGATGGGGATGGAGGTGGGTTTTCAGTACGGCACAATTAAGCAGCTTATTAAGGAGCATAAAAAGGGCAACTTAATTAGTATGCAATCTAGTATGTTTTGTATGACTATTGGTTAACGTTGATTTGCTGCACCTGATGTGATCGGCTGATGCAAGCTAGACTCACATGACTTGCCAGAACTGACGCCATGCTTGATTTTTTTATCATTTTAAAAACTGAGTTATCTCTTTTTGGAAATAAACTCTTCATATATATATATATATAGTTATATATAGTTTGTCATATGCATAATCTGAATACTTTAGGAAATGTGGTTGTAAAATGATTAGTTAAATGTTCAACAGTAGGGTAAAACTATTGAAAAGAAACTAAGTAGGCTAGTGCTGCATAGTTTTTGCCTCACACATTAAAATGAATGTGAATACAGACACCTACCCTTCTAATTAAAAAGAGTCCACTGCTGATTGATGTGTAGTGCGTGCAACAGTGTAGTTGTCATTTACTGTTGTCTGATGTTTTTTTATTTCACGCATGAACACTAAGATGCTGATACCAAGTATGAAGAGCTTGACCCAATGGAGAAAAAGTTGCCTCAAAATGCATGTGTGCATTTACATTGATTTGCAAGTGTGGTGAAAAATACAATCATCAATTTGAATACATCAATTAATGCATTGTGACCTTACACTGGTATTTTTCACATGGATACTATCTTTTTAATGTCTGCTTGACCTACACGTAAATGAAGGCTCAATGTTCTTACAAAGAGACATAACTCAGGTGAACTGTGAACAAAGGTCACGCCATTAATTAATTAATTTCTGTTTTAGCTCTTCAAAAACCTACTCTCTTACCTGAGGCCATGCTGCCACCTCAGTGATCCACTGAGAAATGTTCATATTTGGGCTACATTCAAGGACATCTCTGCTGAGTCTTATCCTTAAATAAAACTAAAAATCTAATTGTCAATGTTTATTTTAATGTTTAGATCATCATGTTTTTTAAAAACAATACAAAGAAATATGACAAAATAAATTAAATAAATCTTCCCAAAACTATAAAGTACAGAAAATTATAACTTTGTTTCAAGGTTATTTTAGTTCACTAAAATGTTTCTTTTAATTGAAATAAAATAAAATATTGATCTAAAAATTATTAGAAAAACTTAACTAAAGGAAACATTTAAATGTTGCCTCAAAAATAAACTGAAATAAGTTTAAAGCACTAAAATTATAATACAGTAATAAGCAAAAACTAAAATAAAAATGTATTAATTAATATTATATAGCAACATAAAAAATTATCAAATAAATTATAAAATGACAACAGCATATAACACAATTGATAAAACTTTAACTAAAATTAACATAAAAACTAAAACTCTAAAAATAAAAGTTAATTTCAAATATTAATAAAACTAAAATCAAAACTACAATAACTCTTTGTTTGCATGCTTCATGTCCCTGTTTTTGGGAATGCTGTTCTCGTGTGGGATTAGGATGGATGTTTTCCAGTGTGGATTAATACCTGAGCAGAGGGACTGTGAAAGGTTAAAAATGTCTTTGAAGTGCAGCCGTGTCAACAACACCCCGGGCCATACACAGATGAGCAGCAATGCTTTTGTTATTCACAGTCATGGGCCTTTAATTGCAGCTCGACACAAAGGTTGAGGGTGAGGTAACATTTAAACATTTACACAAGAGTAAAGGAGAGACGGGATACCTCTCTCTTTAACATAATGGACAGAGAAACTTTAGCACAACCTGTGGATAAAGTTCACCAGAAGAGAGAGATAAGTACATTATTGTAAACACAACAGTGATTCAATGTTCACTAAATGAAAACCTTTATCTTTTTCGCTTACAAAAAGAACTGTTGGCATCAAAATATACCACCATTTGGAAGTGGTCCTACATTTGCTTTGTGTCTGTAGCAGTGGCAGCCAGACTTTTATTTTTGAGGGGGCCTGTCTGTAAATGAGAGGGCCATTATGTATAAGTATATGGCCATTTCATTAGGTTTCTATCTTTTATTAAAATGATACACCTATATTATACAGTACATTTCTCTGTTTTAGCAAACATAAACATAGCCTAGCGGTTCTTAATCCTGCCCTCGTGACCCCCGCTCTGCATATTTTGCGTCTCACCAGCTCGTTAGCAGAGCGCTCCATGAACTGTGTTACTATTGACATGATCCCTACACCGTGTTCACTGCTCTCTACTTCTTGCACACAGGAAATCGACTGAAGTTTACTACGAATTTGCGCTACATGACCGCCTGCAGGGTCTTTTAACTGCAATCATGAGATTTGCGTAGTAGTCAGGCTTCGTGCACTTCAATGCCCTTTATGTCCACTTCGCAGGGCTCTTATGAGCGAATTGAACGAACATCTGAAGCGGTAAGAGAAGCATACAAAATAAAAAGAGCGGGGGATCGTGTGAATCCGTGTATCATTCGTTCAGTCGTTTTTTGATTTAAAATTGAAAGTTGAAAAATGAGAAAACGGCTACTTTTTTGTATTTTTATTTTTTCCAAAAACACGAAAAACAAGAATTCAGCTCGATTTTTTGTTTTTTGTTCAGGAATAGAAAATGAATAAACAGCTTGAATATTCTTTCTCTAAATGTGGGCGGGAATGAAACTCTCCATTCTGCTGATTGGTCAGCTGAAGATCAACCCGTGTCGTCATCAGCTCTTCCTCAATTCGGCGCGGCAGAATAATAGTCCTCCGCTGCTGCAGTTGTACAGATTCTTAACGCGGATAATGCAACTACATTTAATCTCTTTCTTATCAAACAACCATAACAAACTAACACACCATAGCGGGGCAGAGCCTATACAGAGCTTTCCTCTGGCCTGGGTACACAAATCCACATTTGGCTAACCCGCTCGTGTAAGAGAAATAGCTAAAGGTGTTTATTTCAGAAATACATATGAGGTTTTATAATGTAGGTCTTGTATTTTATTAGAAATTATCATAAGTGATAGGTCAAAAGGATGCGCTGCCTTGTGCGGCTCCAGCTGCTACGCGCTCGCACACAGGACTGCAACGCAAAATGTAAAACAGTGAATAAAACGATTAACCCTCTCTCTTTCTCTCAACAGGTATTGTTCTGGCTTTTGTGAAAACTATTAATTTGGTATTAGCACCTATTGTATTACTGCTCCTGTATGACATATCGCTTTATTGCTCCCTGAACTCTCTGTAAGTTGCTTTGAATAAAAGCGTCTGCTAAATGACTAAATGTAAATGTAAATGTACTAACCTTGCCACATGGTTTGTAATTGTATATATTGTAATAGATTAATCTATTGCTTGAAATATCTATGGCACGAGTTGCATAGGTTTATTTTAAGACAGATTCGCAGCATTTGAAAAAAGAAAGTCACTATACGAGCCCGTAGATTTGCACAGAAAACTCTGCAGAATTCCACGGATTTTAGTTTTCGTCATTGACAAGTAGGCTATTGAGCGCATCCTATTCCATAATTGCTACGATGGATTAAACACAAACAATCTGATATTTGAGATGTTTAAAATGAACCTAACTGCGGAGGAGTTCAGAAAACATAATTTAACTGTCGATTATTTGAGACATCGCTGGATCATTTAAAATTCGTTCACAGCAAAAACGAACGACAGGCAAATGCTCTTGTTAAGTTTATTTGAAGTTATATTTACATTGTGTTGTGAACTTAAGGAAACGTGTCATTAATACACACTAAAATCATGGAAATGAATTTACACAAGCCCTTTCATTTTGCTTTAATGTAGCCTATGTTAATGTAACACTATAATAAAATGTCTATTAGAAAATATACATTATTATTATTATACTACAATATATAGTAAATACAGTATATATTTGGCATGCACATTTTCGGTTGGTTCAGTTTAATTAAGGGTACATTTGGTTTGGTGTATATGTATATGATAGCATGTATAATGCGAAGAGCAGAGGCCCTAAGACTGAGCCCTGTGGTACACCGTACTGGACTTGCGATTTGCGTGACACCTCATTGTTTATTGCTACAAGTTGAAAACGGTCGGATAAATACGATTTAAACCATTTCAAAGCTATTCCTTAATGCCGACGTAATTTTCGAGTCTATGTAGGAGTGTGCTGTGGTCAATGGTGTCGAATGCAGCACTAAGGTCTAGCAGCACCAATAACGAGATACAACCTCGGTCAGACGCCAATAGCAGATCATTTGTAACTCTGATCAAAGCAGTCTCTGTACTGTGACATGCTCTAAATCCAGACTGGAATTCTTCATTGATGTCATTCCTTTGGAGGAAGGAGCATAATTGAGTTGAAACTACTTTTTCCAGAACTTTAGATATGAAAGGTAGATTCGATATAGGCCTGTAGTTCCCTAGTTCTCTAGGGTCGAGTTGGGGTTTTTTGACAAGGGGCCTTATAACAGCCACCTTATATGCTTTAGGCACATGTCCTAATGTCAGAGATGAGTTAATAATACCAAGAAGAGGATCTATAATTTCTGGGAGCATCTCTTTCAGTAGATTTGTAGTTATAGGGTCTAGCATGCATGTTGTTGATTTAGATGATCTAATAATTTTAGACAGCTCATCTTGATCTACGGTATAAAATAATTGCATATTCTTAAGGGCTGTAGTTAGTTTGTTCAGCGGGTTTCACTTCTGATTGCATTGTTATAATTTTTTCTCTAATATCTTGGATTTTATATGTGAAGTAGTTCATAAATTCATCACTGCTATGCTGATATATAGGATCAGAAGTCACTGACGATTTATTTTTTGTTAATTTAGCTACTGTGTTAAATAAAAACCTAGGGTTGTGCTGGTTTTCTTCTATTAGTGATGAAAAGTAGGCGGATCTAGACGTTTTTAGGGCTTTCCTGTATTTTCGAATACTATCCTTCCATGCTGTACGAAATACCTCTAATTTAGTTTTCTTAAAGTTGCGCTCTATTTTTCTGGCCGCTTTCTTTAGAGCCTGAGTGTGTTCATTATACCACGGTGTGGGGATGCCATTTTTAATCTTCTTTAAACGTAGAGGAGCAACTGTGTCTAGCATTACCGAGAAGGTGGAATTAAAATTTTCAGTAGTAATGTCAAGATCTTCAACGTTATTTCTCATGCTAGCGATTTGAGACAATTCGGGCAGATTATTGAGAAACGCATCTTTGGTAGTTGAAGTTGAAGTTATTGTTCTACCATATTTGTAACAATGTGTTTTATTTGCAGCCGTAGGCCAGTGAAGCAAACATAATACCAGATAATGATCCGAAATGTCTTCACTCTGCTGAAGGATTTTAACATCGTCCACATTTATACCGTAAAACAGTATTAAATCTAAAGTATGATTAAGAAGGTGAGTGGGTCCTGACTAACTCATGTTGACTAACGCCCATGGAGTTAAGAGTGTCTTTGAAAGCCATTCCTAAGGCATCTGTAACGTTATCTACGTGGATGTTAAAGTCACCAACGACAAGGAGTCTATCTGCCAGTACTAGTTCTGATAAGAACCCACCAAATTCTTTAATAAAATCTGTGTGGTGCCCTGGAGGCCTATATAC
Organism: Triplophysa rosa; assembly: GCF_024868665.1. Taxonomy (NCBI): domain Eukaryota; kingdom Metazoa; phylum Chordata; class Actinopteri; order Cypriniformes; family Nemacheilidae; genus Triplophysa; species Triplophysa rosa. The sequence continues at coordinate 3,695,107 of NC_079912.1, forward strand.
AATAGCTAGAATAAATTTTAAAAGTGTTTTATCCTTAGTATTAGGTGTTGAAACATGAAGAACCATGACTTCAAAAGAATTATATTTAGAGTTCAACTTCTGGGAAATGCTAAAAGAGTTATTGTAAAGTGCTGCGACACCTCCCCCTCTGCCTTTTCGACGAGGCTCATGTTTATAATAATAATCTTGGGGGACAGATTCATTTAAAGTAATATTTTATGATCTGTTATCATATCATTAACAAAATGTGCTTTATTAGAGAGAGATCTAATATTTAGCAATCCGAGTCATAACAGTTGATTATCTGTATTTTGTTCATGTTTAGTTTGTTTAACGTTTATTAAATTACTTTCAAGAGGTTTACGCATTATTTTATGTTTGCTAATCCGGTTATTTTTTGGAAAAAATAAATAACAATCAAAAAAGGAGCCGTTTTCTCATTTTTCAACTTTCAATTTTAAATAAAAAACGACTGAACGATTGATACATGGATTCGTGTGGACCAAGGCTGCGCAAAAACGTTGCAAAACGTTTTTTAAACGGAAACGGTGGTGTGGTTGAACACCCTGTTTTGATGATGCAAATGTTGAACTATGGCAGCTGAGAAGGCCATTTTTTGTGTTCTTTTTGAAGAATTTTCGGAGCCTGATGAAATCGGTATAAATACGTGTTGAATACTGCAAAATACATCTCTTTTAATATCTTCAATTGTTTCGTTTACCGAGCTGCAGCGGACACAGTTAAACGACTTTACTTGGACCCATTGTGCGAGCTGTCTCTTTAATACCACGTGGCTTATACACATGTTGCTGCTGAAACAAGAGAAAACGTATCTCAAAGCCTGTTGCACACCGTTTCCAGGAAACGTGTCGTTCAACCCGGAAACCGTAGCAAAACGTTGCGCACCGGTTTGAGCTTGAACATGCCCCAGGATAGAACCACAGTAGATCGGCTACCAGTCAAACCATTGGCTTACCTTTTACATGGCAAGGCAGAGTGTTGGAGGGTGAGAAAAGTTTCTGTTGAGAAAAGTCTTTCGACACTAGAATAAGTCATGTGCAATGTAACTTATCTTTAGCAGTCTACTCATTTTCTTCTTGCTCATCCTTTCGTAATTGATAAAAAAACAGAATATTGTGCACCCGCCATCGCAGCTTATAAATTAAACTCTTGGCACAAAGGATGCTACACACAATACGTGACATAATTAAACCAATAACTTTGAAAACTGCGGGGAGCACTGATTGTGAGTAACAAATCAATAATTCCTTATTTTTTATTTTAAAGTCCCAGTGAAATTAAAAAATACAATTCTTACTTTTCTTATTATTCTCATTTTCTTTTTAAAATTCATATACCCTCATAATCTTAAATAAAAAATTGAAAAGGACTTCCGCCCTGAAATGACGGTCCATCTCAAATGACGTAAATTAGACGGCTTGGGCGGAGAATCTGTTAAGTCCTCCCCTTCAACTGTCAGTCTGCTGCTAGTTTCATTTCAAAATGCAACAGCTGTTTTTAAACATCCATCAATTCGCAGTAAATAGACTCGAAAATTATGTCGGCATTAAGGGAATAGCTTTGAAATGGTTTAAATCTTATTTATCCGACCGTTTTCAATTTGTAGCAATAAACAATGAGGTGTCACGCAAATCGCAAGTCCAGTACGGTGTACCACAGGGCTCAGTCTTAGGGCCTCTGCTCTTCGCATTATACATGCTACCTCTAGGAGATATAATAAAGCGACACGGAGTTAGCTTTCACTGTTATGCTGATGATACTCAACTTTATATTTCCTCGAAGCCTCATGAAACACAGCAGTTCCATCGAATAATGGAATGCATAGTCGATATAAAAAACTGGATGAGTAACAACTTTTTATTACTGAACTCGGACAAAACGGAAGTGTTACTTATTGGACCGAAAACTGCTATAAGTAACAACCAAGAATACTGTTTAACTATTGACGGATGTTCCATAAAACCCTCGTCGTCAGCAAAGAATCTTGGCGTTCTATTCGATAGTAATCTGTCATTTGAGAGCCACGTCGCCAACACCTGTAAAATTGCGTTTTTCCATCTTAAGAATATATCTAAACTACGTCATATGCTGTCAATCTCAGATGCAGAGAAGTTAATTCATGCATTCATGACATCAAGACTAGATTACTGTAATGCACTGTTAGGTGGTTGCCCTGCAGGCTTATTACAAAAACTCCAATTGGTCCAAAACGCGGCAGCTCGAGTTCTTACACGTACAAAAAAGTATGAACATATTAGCCCGGTTCTGTCAACCTTGCACTGGTTACCTATAAAGCATCGCGTTAACTTTAAAATCTTGCTTATTACCTATAAAGCCTTACATGGTTTAGCTCCTCAGTACTTGAATGAACTCCTTTTGTATTACAGTCCTTCACGTGCATTACGCTCTCAGGCGTCCTGTCAGTTGGTAATACCTAGAATTTCAAAATCAAGTGCAGGTGGTAGATCCTTTTCCTATCTAGCGCCTAAACTTTGGAATAGTCTTCCCTGCACTGTCCGGGAGGCAGACACACTCTGTCAGTTTAAATCTAGACTAAAGACGCATCTTTTTAATCTTGCATACACTACTCTTCCATAATATAAATCTTCAGAGGGTTTAGGCTGCATTAGTTAGATCAACCGGAACCAAAAACACAACTGATGTACTTGTTGCATCAAAGAGTACAGAACAGTACTCTACTCTCAGCCAGTCTTGTCTCATTGTTCCAAGGTTACCACAGCGAGCAGGATGCAGTTCATGGCCTGACCTGATGGTAGAGCGGAGAATGGGAAGTGGGGACCTGACAAGAGCTGAGATGATAGAGCTGGATAAAGAAGGACGCGGTCACTTGACACGTCTTCACCACAAAATTTCAAATGCTATTAGATTATTAATGATAATCTTAAACTATAATTTATTTTATTATTAAGTTTATTTATTTTATTTAGCCTTGTTGTGCAAGCTCTCTGGAGCTTGTGCAGAGGCAGCAGCTTTTGCCAGAGGGGAACTGGAATCCCCTGGTTGGGCCTGGGTTCTCCTGAGGTTTTTTTTCTCGATTAGAGTTTTGGGTTCCTCGCCACCGTTTGCATACTGTTTTTGCACTATCTGCCTGACCGGGGGGGCTGCTTTAGAATCTTAAAGTTTTACTTAATTAATATTGCATATAGGAATTTATTATCTGTTATATTTGACCTGTGCTTCTCTCTCCTTTATCCTAAATGTGTGCTCTCACTGAGCGTGTGTGTGTGTGCGTACTTGTCTGTGTACGTATGTGTGTGTGTGTGTGTGTGTGTCTCTGTGTCTGTGTGTGTTGGTGTGTGTGCGTGTTGTGTGTGTGGAGTGTTTTGTGTGTGGGTGTGTCTGTCTTCTGTGTTTTCAACCTTTTCTTGTTTTTGCAGGTACAACTTTGATTGTTTTGCTTGTAGTCAATGTGTCTCATGTACAGCTGCTTTGTAACAATGAAAATTGTAAAAGCGCTATATAAATAAAGTTGAGTTGAGTTGAGTTGAGTAAAAACCGCAAGCCACGCCCACTAATTATCTCCTTTTCACTCTGAAATGCGTCATAATACGGAAGTAAAAATGATCACAACTTCCGGTTCCAAAAATCTGAGGGGGGTGTACATGTACTTGTGTGCATGTACATGTGATTACGCTACTGGTCTATATAGTGTTAAGTTTGTTTCTTTCTTTTCTTTATTTTTTCTTATATTGTCTTCATTCATAGACTATCATTTCTACTTCCCCCCGCCTGGTCTCTGTTTAGCAATCTAATTAATTGTCATCACTCACACCTGTTTCCCATTACCGGTCTCCTTATTTATGCCACTTTGTTCTCTCACTAGTCGTGGCGTTGTATTCTTTGCTCTGTAACCAGTTGGATTACGGTCTGTTGTTTTGTCTTTCTACCAGTATCGCTGATACCAGTTTGCTGCTCTGGGAAGCCGGTTTGGACGTTTTTCTTTCCCATTCGGCTTCTCCCGTTACTAGTTGGATTCGGCGCACACTCGCCCTCTCTGGATTTATTGCTGATTTGTTTATTTTTTTGTGTTCTCGGGTCAGGAATACCCTGTCCCCCTGTGTTCTGGGTTGTTTCATCCAGGTTTAAATAAACCTTTTTCTTTTGCCTTCATCTCCTGCATCTGAGTCCTTTGTACCGCCGTGAAAGTACAACGCCACCAAGAATGGACTCAGCGGGAGATCAGGACCTTCGTCTAGCGGTCACCAAGCAGGGTGTGTTACTGGGTTGGTAGCAGCTGGAGGTAGCGGAGATCCGGCAGGGAGTTACTGCCCTTTCACAGCAACTCGCCGCCATTGCTCAACACCTCGATCAAACCCAGGCCGACCAGGCGGCCGCCTCAACCAGTGCAGCACCGGACGAGGAGGAAAGACCTGTCCTCCGCCGACCGGAGCCTCGCCTCATCCCTCCGGCTCCTTACGCGGGTGAGCCTACTTCATGTCGCCCCTTCTTGTCTCAATGCTCCCTGACGTTCTCCTTGCAACCTTCCTGTTTTTCCACTGAGCAATCCAAGGTGGCCTTTGTGATAATGCATTTGACTGGTGCCGCCAGAGAGTGGGGAATGGCTGTATGAGACAATAAGAACGTGTGTTGCGACTCATTTGAGGAATTCTACAAAGAACTTCGTAAGGTGTTTGATCGATCTGCACTGGGGAACGAGGCGGCTCGGTCTTTGTCGCTACTGCAGCAGGGTAGCGGATCGGTTTCGGACTACTCCATTAGATTCCACACCCTGTCCTCATCCTGTGGATGGAATGATAAGGCGCTTTGGGATCGTTTTCACCATGGTCTGGCGGATCACATCTTGGATGAGGTTTACTCTCTGGAACTTCCCCCGACACTGGATGGACTTATGGACTTTGCCATCCGGGTAGAATTCCGCTTGGGTCTTCGTTCTCGACAGTGCTGGAGAGACGATCGGGTGGAGGAGTCTGCGGGCGTTCCCGTAGACCGATACCACTCACCCCCTCGACCATCTCTTTCTGTGGAGGAGCCCATGCAGGTCAGCCGGACCCAACTCTCCAAAAAAGAACGCAGTCGTCGTGTCACCAACGGGTTGTGCCTGTACTGCAGCAAACCTGGACATTCGGTGGCCTCCTGTCCACTCAGCAGACATCTCCTCGATGGCACGATGCCTCGAAGGGTAAGGATTACCTCTACCAGCATTTCCTCTCGCTGTCAGACTTTCCTCCCGGCTGTTATCCAGTGGAAGGGAGTGAGCCACTCAGTGTGGGCCCTCGTCGACTCTGGAGTGGAGGGTGATTTTCATTGACATTGAACTAGCCAGAAAGTGGAAGATCCCTTTTAATCCACTTTCTCTCGCCATCTCTGCCCAGACGCTCTGTGGTACCCCTCTCACCGACATTAAGTCTATCACTGGTCCTTTGGCCCTCACCACATCTGGAAATCATACAGAGGCAATACAGTTTTTCCTCATCCAGTCACCTTCCGCTCCAATCGTTCTGGGTCACACTTGGCTCTCTAAACACAACCCACGCATTGACTGGAGAAATAGTTTGGTCTCCGAATGGAGTGAATTTTGTTCTTCGCACTGTTTATCTGCCGCCTTGTCTCCCTTAAAGTCTGTTCCTTTGTTACAGGAAGAACCGGTTGTGCTTACCGGGGTACCCCCGGCTTATCACGATCTGAGAGCGGTGTTCAGCAGGTCCCGGTCGGCATCTCTTCCCCCGCACCGCCCGTATGATTGCACTTCTCCACCTAAGGGTCATCTTTATTCTCTTTCTTGGCCCGAGAGGGAGGCTATGGAGAAGTATGTAGCAGGCTCCTTGTTATCTGGCATTATTCGTCCTTCTTCCTCTCCGGCTGGGGCGGGGTTTTTCTTCGTGGAGAAGAAAGGTGGTTCCCTCTGTCCCTGCATTGATTATCGGGGGTTGAACGACATCACGGTCAAGAATAGCCATCCCTTGCCTTTGATGTCGTCGGCCTTCGAACTCTTGCAGGGCGCAACCATCTTTACGAAGTTAGACCTACGCAATGCTTACCACCTAGTTGGGATCAGAGAGGGGGACGAATGGAAAACGTCTTGGTTATGGATGTAACCTCAGTTCCCTGATTGAGGGAACGAGACATTGTGTCGAGCCGACAGATGGGGTTCGCTCTTGAGAACCTATCAACTTCTGACTAGTTTAGAAAAGGCCAATGAAATTGGCGAATGAAATTTGCATGCCAGACTCCGCCCCCGGATTTCCGGGTATAAAAGGGAGACTGCGTGCTGCATTCATTCACCTTTTGGTCTGAGGAGCCTGAGCATCCCTCGACCGCTGCGGTGGGCAGCCAGCGTTGTGGCAAGAAGGACACAATGTCTCGTTCCCTCCATCAGGGAACTGAGGTTACATCCGTAACCAAGACGTTCTCTTTCTGTCGGTCTCTCGACGTTGTTTCGAGCCAACAGATGGGGTTCCTATGGAAAACGCCACAGCGCTGTGCCGCGTCACAATCTCTAGCGGAGCGACGCTGACTGGCCTGGGCGAGTCAGACGTGAGCGCTAGCGCGAAATTGTAACCGTCCAGTGGAGAGGTAAGGGGTCCCAGAGCTTTTTGGAGAAAGGTGGAAAGCCCCTGCCACCGGCCGTCACGGGCAGAGGCCTTGATTCTCTAACAGCGAGAAGCCGCCCGGCACCGTAAGGGCCACTGGGTAAGCATTATTCCCCCCTGGGGGAAAAACGCTACAGAGAGCACTATCCTACCATAGGGAGGAATTAGTGCAGACACCACATGGTCTCACCATGAGGGGAGAACTCATGGGAAAACGTGCGGACTGAAGGAGTTAACCGCAAGGTGGAGGTCCACCTAGGGAGGTCATGGGTTGCCGAGGTGGGAAACATTCATGAGGATGCATCAGACGGAACCGCCCACCGGGGGGGGTTACCACGTCTGGAGCACTGGGTCTGGTTAGAGCTATGTGGTAGATAACTCAACTGATCCCCGTCCTAAGGAGGCAGGGCTGCTCTGCCCAGCCTGCCCCCAGGAGGGTGCTTAGTGATGGATGGAATGCCTGTTCTTTACCCAGTGGGGAAAGAAGGGAGGCGTAATAGCCGCTGATCCCCCTAGAGGAGGGGGGAAGGGCTTTCGCAGGCGTACGCCCTACCGGCTGCCGGTCCTACACGTTGCCCTGCAGGACACGAGCTGACACCGGTTCCACGCGTAGGTATTAAAACCTCGCGAAGGTGTTGGGCATAGCCCAACCCGCAGCTCTGCAGATGTCTGCCAGAGAGGTGCCCTGAGCCAGTGCCCATGAGGAGTGTGCCTCACTCCTAATGGGCAGGGGCGATCTTCAGATCGGTATGCCGTAGCAACGGCATCCACGATCCAGTGCGTCACCTCTGTTTGGAGACAGCCCTCCCCTTCTGTTGACCTCCAGAACAGACAAGAGCTGCTCAGAGCTTCTGAAGCTCTATGTGCGGTCCAAGTAGAGGCGCAGTGTGCGTACTGGACACAACATGGACGGGGTTGGGTCTTCCTCCCCGGTGGGGAGCGCCTGCAGGTTCACCACCTGGTCTCTCGGGGTAGTGGTGGGAACTTTGGGCACGTAGCCAGGCCGGGGTCTCAGGATAACGTGAGAATCACCGGGCCAGAGTTCTAGGCAATCTGTGGACACGGAGGGTGCATGTAGGTCCCCTACCCTCTTGGAGGTGAGCGCCATCAGGAGAGCCGTCTTTATCGTGAGGTGAGAAAGAGCGGCAGCTCCGAGGGGCTCGAAGGGGGGTGCCTCTTGAGGCCCGCCACCTAGGTCGCAAGAGGGTACAGAGCGCGGATGAGGCGGTAGCCTTCTCACGCCCCCTTAGGAACTTAGAGGCTTCCCAGCAACTGGGTCGTGATGAGCGGCCGTAGCGGCTACATACACTCCCAGTGTGGAGGGGGGAGAGGTTACTCTCCAGTCTCTCTTGAGGAAGGGACAGCACGTTCCTGATCGAGCAACTCCGTGGGCCTTCTCGTCGAGAAGAGCACCAGGACGAGAAGAGGCGTCATTTATGGGCGTATAGCCGCCTAGTGGCCGAGGCCCTAGTCTGAGTGGTGTCCCAACCCCCGGGGGTGGGCCACTCAGGATCTCCTCGTCCCGTCCAGACATGGAAGTTCCAGGGGTCTGCCTGGTATGCCATAACGTGCCCCTTCCCCTGGGAAAGGGGGTCCTTCGCCAGGGGGATCGGCCAGGTGTTGTCAAGAGCCTTAGCTCCGAGAACCATGTCCGGTTGGGCCAGTAGGGCGCAACTAGTACCACTTGATTCTCCTCTTCCCTGGCCTTGCACAAGACCTGTGCAATGAGGCTCACTGGGGGAAAGGCATACTTCCGCTTACCCCGCGGCCAACTGTGCTCTAAGGTATCAATGCCGAGGGGTCCCTCGGTCAGGGAGTACCAAAGCGGGCAATGGGAGGAGTCGGCAATCCCCCGACCGCTCGGGCCATACTGGACCGCTCTCTGATTGATCGTTTCCTCAGCTCTCGTGAGTAGTGGCCTTGCTGCCGTGAGGCATCTTAGGGGGGGTTCCGTTAAGTTTGTTTCTTTCTTTTCTTTATTTTTTCTTATATTGTCTTCATTCGTAGACTAACATTTCTACTTCCCCCCCGCCTGGTCTCTGTTTAGCGATCTAATTAATTGTCATCACTCACACCTGTTTCCCATTACCGGTCTCCTTATTTATGCCACTTTGTTCTCTCACTAGTCGTGGCGTTGTATTCTTTGCTCTGCAACCAGTTGGATTACGGTCTGTTGTTTTGTCTTTCTACCAGTATCGCTGATACCAGTTTGCTGCTCTGGGAAGCCGGTTTGGACATTTTTCTTTCCCATTCGGCTGGTACCGTTACTAGTTGGATTCGGCGCACACTCGCCCTCTCTGGATTTATTGCTGATTTGTTTATTTTTATGTGTTCTCGGGTCAGGAATACCCTGTCCCCCTGTGTTCTGGGTTGTTTCACCCAGGTTTAAATAAACCTTTTTCTTTTGCCTTCATCTCCTGCATCTGAGTCCTTTGTACCGCCGTGACATATAGTCTGTAGTCGAATCAAGTCTTTCAACATCATGCATCATGCTTCAACTACAGCATGCATATAATACACGATAGATAGATAGATAGATAGATAGATAGATAGATAGATAGATAGATAGATAGATAGATGATAGATAGATTTAGATTTAGATAGATAGATTTAGATTTAGATAGATAGATAGATAGATAGATAGATAGATAGATAGATAGATAGATAGATAGATAGATAGATAGATAGATAGATAGATAGATAGATAGATTATAACACATAAAGCTTTTTTGATGAAGTCATTCATCAGGTGACATATATATTTTTACGAAATCTGTAAACCTGAGAAACCATGATGCAACCATTGTATTGTATGTGTGTAGAGATGTGTGAGCGTATCTCTATCAAGTAAGTTGAAAACAGAAAGTGTTGAGTATTGGGTGTCATTGGTATCATTATTTGTGAGTCAACAGTGAGTATTAGGTACCCAACAGGGCAGGTGAAACACTGAGGATCAGATAGCAGGGAATTCCCACATCAGATCGCTTACAGAATCAGACCCCAAGGGACACACACATACACTGGATATATAAAAGAACCCCCCCCAAAAAAATCACAGTCTGTTGCATTGCAGACTGAAATAAAGACACATTTTTTATTTTTTATTTTATCCAGCTGTTTTTATGTGGAACTAATAACAACCAAATGAAAGATTCAGCAACACGTTGAAAATTTTATAAAAAACAAAATCACTGAGTTGGATAAAGGCACACACAGGCACACGCGCACACATATTTTGCCTATTAGTGAATCACTCTTTGCAACATTTCATAGATATGAAGGTTCCTGAAAAGCTTTAGGAAACTATTAAAGGGGTTTTGAGGAGTTTTGTCATAGTTTTGAAGTCTTCATGGTTCTTGACTATGAAATAAATCAACGTCTTGTATCTCACCTGAATTAGGAGTGGTATGTGTGCGTGCGTGCGTTCGTGCATGCCCGATTGCAACCATTTTCACAATTTTTACTGTCCTCATGCCCCAACGCATTCTGCACAAATTAGACAAACAAATACATTTGTGGTTCCACACAATCCTCTGAAACCTACTGAAATGCACTGTGGTTACCTGATATTTGTCATATACTTATATCCAGAGCAAATCACAGCTGTTTCATGCCAGTGACTCTCGAGTTTGCTGCTAGCTTTTACTGTACATTGTCTTGTTACAGGCCCACTACAACAAGTACATTCAACCAGATTTAGACATTGATCAGTGTGTTCTTAGCAACTCTTCAGTATAGGCCACCTTCACTCTTTGGCATTTAAGCTTGCAATGCCAAGGTCATGGGTTTGATCCCAGGGGACTGCACATAGTCACAAACAAAAAATGTATAATACAATGCAATGTAAGTCGCTTTGGATAAAAGTGTCTGCCAAATGTAAATGTAAATCTACCCACTTCATCTCACACCCACCTAACAGTAACCCCTTTGAGAAGGTTCAAACTTCAAAGGGGTGATCTCATGAAACCTGTCAAGAAAATGTCCAGATCATATTACACCACAAAATTAAAATAATGAAAAGATTGATTCTCTTTTGTTTTAAAAAATGAAGCATTTCTTTAGGACAGTTACAATCACTCATTAGTCACTTAAAATCATTAAAAATGGTCAATTATTTGACAATTAAGCACTCTTGCACACCTCAATTATTATGACATAGCAATCTCATTCTCTTTACTGTAATACACAATGCAGAAGTGAAAATCTCCCTAAACAATGAAACATGAATTGACAGTTATTTTTGTCATATGGTAATGAGAATTGTGATGAAAATAAGGTCACAACAAAAAATATCCATTGCCATCTATTAAAACATGTATTTTTTCTGTGTCAGTGTACCACCATTTTGCTCCCTCAATGGGAACGAGGATCTTGCACATTGAGTTGTACAGTATTACATCCATGTTTACGTCTAAAAGTGACAGGAGCCTAATATTCATACTGCTCTATGATGTTGAAATGAACTCAACAAAAGAAAACAACCGCTTACTGCTGTTTACTCAATAACTTTTGTAGCTTTAATAGGAATTCATGCCATGAATGTTGTTTCATAGTTTGTAGGGCAAAAACACTAATTATTATAAATAATTTTTGCTTTTGCTTTTTTTCAGAGCTCACATGTATGCGCTGCCTGTTTTGACCAATTGTGATCTCATTTATACAAAACATGTGATAAAACACATATGAAATACATATGAAACCAATGATAAAATTACTGGAGCAAAAAATTGTTTACAAGAGTACAAAATTCATTTTAGTGATCTAATCACTTTAGTTTGCTCTCAAAATTCCACCCCCAATAGGATAATAAAGACTCTTATTATAAGTACTATTTTTATGAATATGTTAAATTCGGTATGTTGCTAAGTGTAGGCTATATATACCAAAATGGCATAAAACTCATATTGGTTTGGTGGGATAGAATTATGCCCCCCCCCTCCCCTCTTTCGAGTCGTTCCGTGATCCATGCTAATAAATGTGGTGTGTCTGCAAAGATTTGGTGTTAATTCTTTTAGGTTATATTTCACTGCTGAATGTTACAATAATGTATCTATGGTATAACAAAACTCATAAGTTAAAGCTAGTAAGGTAAGGTAAAGAGTAAGGTAAAGCTAAGTCAGGTGCAGTCCATGCACCTTGTGACATGTTTAGATTAAACTTGACTGACAGTAAAACTACTGAACTAAACTGTGTCTGTGTGCAAGTTTATCTTGTTATCACATTACCTGGACAATGACGTAAGCAGATCATCAGCTGTGCATTACCTCAACTCATGCACACATGTACTCAAAGCGTAATATCATCATATTCCAGAGGTGTCCAGCAGGTTGCAACACTCCCATTGGCTTAAAAGAAGACCTAGAGCACTTGAAGTGAGTGAACTGTCATTGTGCTGTCTTGTGGTGACTGTGGGCTATTATCACTGTTCAAGTGCAACATGAGAGGATCATTGCATAAAAACACATATTCGCTTCAAAACAGCTTGCCCATTTGCCCGAAGAATAAATTGAAGGGGATGGCAGTTTTTGTATAAACAGTGGCAATAATACGTAAAAGTCACCATCCAATGTTTTCTGTATTTGGTGCAACTGCAATACAGTCATACCAGCTGAGCTACAGGAACACATATCAGTAGCGAGTAATGGACACACAAACATATCTTTCCCTGTGAGTGACCCACATATAATGATGATATTATCTGATCCTATCACCGCACCATGGTACCACCACAGTACTTTTTGTTGTGTTGTAAGGGAAGAGAGGAGAGGAGGATGTACTGTGTGTTGGAGGATTGCCAGACTTCAGATAAATATGTAGATGCTGATAATTGAGCTGAGGGCTTGGTCACTTCTGTCTGTTGTGCTCATTGGCTTTACCTGCCTGATAGCATCAGAGTCTCTGGCCTGTGCTCTCAAACCCTCAGGCGTCACGCTGTTTATTTAAACGTAATCATTTCAAAGCATCTTTGCTTTCACCGGTACTGAAAGATAGAGGCAGTGCGAGAAGAAAGGCCTGATGCAAATCTCTTCTATTCTCTGACAGCCTGCTTTCATGGCCTCTCTTTGTCTTACTGTTTGGAGCTGTAGTGTTTGTCTCCAGCAGAATGCTTTTCATTAATCTCCACCTGAGGGCTTTTATAGCTCCTGATGCTTCAGCAGCCATACATTTTTCAATGCAAATTCATCAATGATTTAACTATAATTATGCGGCCAGGTATTTGTGGGCCTTCCCACGTTTCAGGTGTCAGGTGAGGTAGGTCAGAGTTCAACAATCAGAGGTGCCCGCTTGTAGGGCTTTAGAAGAGCCATTGGCTATGTTGGTAATGGTACGCTTTTGGTAATGAACAGCACTTTTCCCAATGTGTTCCACAAGAACAGTCTCAACATCTCCAATCACCCAGAAACTAGTGTCAAATGTAAGACAAAAATAATGATGCCACATTATGCCTAACCCTAACACAATGAGATATTGTAATTTTTTCCATTGAGATCAGACAGGCTGAATCTTTAAGTGTTTTTAAATCTGCTCTTTCTCAGAATAGCTTTTAGATGTTGGTGGGTATGGTGTTTTCTTTCTCTTTCATTCTATTTAATATTGTAATTATTTTTATTATTTTGGGGAACTATACCAAACTTTTTTTTATGTTTTCTGGATAATTTAGAGGTTTTACTTGTAAAGAAAAAAGCCATTGCCCGGAGGAGGAAAGAGTGACAGCCCGCATCCATGAAATCATTGGCATGTACGCGAACACACAAACACACATTGTGTGTGTTATTTCAATGTAGATTGCTATACTCTAGAATTTCATAACTGTCCCTAGAGCATCTGCTTTCTGCAGTCAAATCTGTCATGTCATCCTCAAAGCAGCAAGAATGTTTTTTTCAGCATGATGCATATGAGCAGAGATGTCAATGTGAAGCTTTATTTTTTAAATGAACCCACTGTGGTTTCTGGACCATTGTGCTTCAGGTGCAGGTTTTACCAGAAACAGAGCATTGCATGCATGTTTTCTATAGCTGTGTATGTGTGCGTGTGCGTACATGCATGTCACAAATCTAAATATATAAAAATCATTAGTTAATGTGTGTGCGCCCATGTGTGCGTGTTTTCAGAATGGTTTAGCTTTTTTAAACAAATAGGTTTTTTGGCCCAAACTCCAATGTTGCTGTTCGGTTCAGGCTGATTGAAAGGTTCAAAAAGAACAAACAGTGGTGTTTTGCATACACACACAAAAATAGGGAAGAGCATGAGAAAAACCACGAGACATGGACAAAGAAAACACTGCTAATATGATTAGCACTGCTAATGCAAGATTTAAATTAAAATTTATTGAGATTGTTTTGGTTGTGGGAGAAATGAAAGTGGCAAACAAATAAAAAGTCTCATGCGAGGCTCTAATGGCTTTTCTGTTTGTGGGTCGAAGGTGATTTGGTGACCATGGCCACAATCAGTGCTGGCCAATCACTTTTGAGCATTAAGCAGCTCATCGATCGGTAGCTGCATGTGACAGCCGCAGCTCATTGGCGGCCGCATACGTCGACTCGGCTCCTCGTCGACTGACTGGGCCCTTGAGGCCCCTAAGGGCTGCAGGGGTTGAGAACTTTTAATTATCAGCAGCTCCTCTAGTGACTTAGCGGTCAATGACCATCACCCAACCGTCAACACACGCATGATAAAGGAACACAATGAGAGAAGTGTGTGTGCGCCACAGACCCCAGTGACGGGCCCCATGAAGGACAGGGCCATTTCACATGCACTCATATTTACATGGACACATTAGACAGTGCACAAATAACTGAGATCTTTTATGATCTCTCCGAAGCGTTTGTAAACCTCTGACAATACAGCTGAGCTTGTAATATGAATTTGTTTGTTTGTTCAGGGTGCTGATAAAAAATGCTGTTGTCTGTGGAAAATTTTTGATAATGAAGATAAAGCCAAACTTTAAAAAATGCTTTTCCACAAAAAAGTTTTTTTGTTGTTGTTGTTAAGTATGTAAAAATGTATAGTAATAGCCAAACCATCAAATCATGATTTTAAAATCGTAAAAACCCCGAGGGCTGAAAAGAAAGTGATGGTGAAAATAAGTACTCAATTTTTTTAAACCTACCTCAGAATTAAATTCCCATTAAATGTAATAGTCATGAATGGGATGTACTGTACATACAGTATATGCTGAAATAGTTTTCATTATACATCTGTCCAATCGCTTCCTGTTAATGATATAGTAGTAAGTAGTAAGTCATGGAGACACAGATAGCACAATTTTCTGAAAATAAGAAAGTAAAAAAGCAGAGGGTTGAACAGGCAAACAAAACATCTGTTTGTCAAAGAATGATTCCAGTTCTTCACAATAGACCAAACTTCTGTAACTGAAAGTGAGCTCTGTTTCCAGCTCCCTGGTGTTTGATGCATGTTACATTGAAGAATGAGCCATTACAGAAATTTCACAGAAATGAAAATATGTACGCCAATACTTTTGTTCACACATTTCCATTAATTTACGCCAGCCATTTATAACTTGAGAGAGTGCATGTTTTGGACACATATATTCGGTCAAAGCTATGCAGGTACAACAAAGAAGGAAAGGTCATAACACTCTTTACACACAAAAATGCCATTTCAACACTACATTCACATACAGTATGTTAAACCAGATGAGATCAGATAGACAGAAAGTTGCCACTGTTGTGAGATCAGTTAGTTTAATGATTATTTTGTGCACCTGGATAGCACCTCTCAAAGTAATTGAGGTTTAAATGTACAATTCAGTTAAATTATGTTTTATATGTATAGTGCTTTTACAGTCTAGATTGTTGAAAAGTAGTTTGTATGTACACACCAGTCAAGTCCTAAAACATTAATGTCACACATCTTGTCATTCTCACACATTTCAAACAATTCAGACAAAACACACACAGGCCTTAACATTGATATAATCATGTTTTGGATTCCTTTACAATCCATGAAAAACTTACATGCTGACTGTACGGAATCATAATTGTTCACTTCTTCCAAATTAATCACATGCAGCATATTTATATGGTGATTCACAATAACAAGCCAGAACACATACATCAAATACTCTTTCGCCCCACCCCCATCTGTTTCTCTCAAGGCCTGAAAGAGTCCAGTTTTGTCCTCTGCCGTATGACTTGTTATTTTTATCAGAAGCCACTTTTCAGGCCCGAACCAGCTTGTTCTGTTTCCTGCGCATCATCTTTGACTTTTATCACTCTTCTATAGTTTTGTCATTGAATGTTTATATTCATCGCTAGCAAGGAATTGTGTGTTCCGCTGGTTTGTTTCTCCCTCAGTGCTTTGCAACTTGTAGATTGTTATAATTGTTAACATACAGGATAGGATTGCACTGCCCGTTCAACTATGGATGATCGAAATAGCTGTAGATGATGCCTCCTTAAGATAATGTTTAGCAAAATACACCTTTATCATAAAAGAAACAATAAATCAGTCAGCTGAAAATGTTTCTGGGGATTATCATAAATAAGAGAAGAGCTGCACGCTTGAATTGGAGGGAAAAGTCTTCTGAAGTTTCTGCCTGTGGAGGTGAGATTTGTTTGTGCGTGCGGGAGGCAGCTCAATCCAAGGAAGAGGTCGAGACGTGTCAGCAGAGGTGAACCAAAACAAAAGGAAAATTGTTTCCAATGGTTTTCCTACAAATAGTGTGTAAGCATCCAAATCAATGATCTCAAAAACTCTTTTTCTATCTACGCAGATAAACATATAATCCAATATAAACTAGCTATAAATGTAATTTAAATGTGGTCGATTCTGACAGAATGATTCAATTAGTCACTGAATTGTCTGAACTTATCTCAAACTTCATTGCTATTTAAAGTTCAAACTGTAAACACACTTGTCTATGTAAAACAATGAACTCTTGGTAAGTTGAAGACCACCGTCAATGACTGTGCTTTTTCTGTTATGGCCATCACTGTTGTGGTCCATCACGACTGCTGCAATGAAAAGTGTGGGAAAGAAACATGTGGATGCCCTGGTCCCCTCATAAAGAGCCACAAGTACCTCTTTGTCCCAGTACAGCATCAGTATTGTGTCAGCAGAAGTTTTCATGGACGCCCTCCCGGGGTGTAGAGCCGTAAGAAGGAGTCATTTAGACTCCAGGGTCCACCCAGGTCCCTGTAGTGTCCAGATCCAGTGAATTAGTCACCACTGCTAACTCATTGTGTCCTCAATGTAGCACGACAGAGGGGCTGGCCCGAGAGAAGAAGAGCCTGGCTGATGGGAAGGGTTAGGGTAGGGCCTGTAAGCGGGGTTAACTCCATGCATATGTCACCTTTTCTCCACACAATAAGACTGTGAAGAGGCAGCACCATCAGGTGGTCTAATTTAGCCCAGTGTGGGGGATTTAAGTAGATACTGACCTGATTGAGTGCTCTCATTAAGGTCTAAACCCAGTTGAAGTAAGGAGAGTCCACCTCAACATCCCCAGATAGACCTCGGTGTTTCAGATCCTGTTTGGGCTCTTTTCTGCATGCTTTCCTCCTCTTCACCTCCCTACAGCTCCTGAGGGCATCCAAGGAGTGTTTCTCAATATTTCATTGATACAGGTAGCTACAAACAGTGATGGCAAAATAGGAGAGACACTCTGACCATGAGCAGTTGACAACATGACATGACAGACTGAGGTTCACGACGACTAGCGATTCTTATTCCGTTGTGCATGTAAATTATCTAGTATTATCAATTGGACTGCACTGAAAAAACTCTGCACTGCAAATGTTTAGAGTAGTCAACAGTAAATATTCAAGATTTACATGTTAATCTTTGGGTCCCTTTCAAATAAAACAAATCTCTAGGCTCTAGGGTTAAACATGTATGGAGATGTAACTAGAAAGTGTTCACCAACTTTAAATTTATCAAACTCAACCAGAACCAAATGTACAGCAATGTTTTGATAAAGTGAGCGGCATTTATCATTAGTTTCCTGTTTATTGCTGTGAATCTGCTTTAACACAATCTATATTGTATAAAGTACTACGTAAAGTAAATGAAGTTGACTGGACATATAAAGCAAGACTATGAGCACTGCAAAGGGATGTGGTGATCACAATAACACTCTTTAAAATTAAGATGCTTCACGGTGCCATAGAAAAACGTTTTTTTTTTTGTCTAAATGGTTCCATAAATAATCTTTAACATCCGAAGAACCTTTCTGTTTCACAAAGATTTTTTTGTGGTAAAAAAGGTTCTTTAGTTTATAAAAAGATAAGAAAGTGATGGTTCTTTAATGAACCTTTGACAGAATGGTTCTTTGTGGAACCAAAAATGGTTCTTCTATGGCATTGCCATAAAGAACCTTTTAAGCACCTTTATTTTTAAGAGTGAAGTTGATCCCACTGTAGATTGCGGTTACCATTGTTTCCCATGTTTTTTTTTTGTTGTTGTTTTTTTTCGCTATCAGTAAAGTCTTTTCCTGGAATAATATGTCTATTAAAAAATTAAATGTCAGTGTTAAAGAAATGCGTAGGGCAGGAATTAATGGTTTGGCTAATTATTGTGTTTCTTTGAAGCTTCCAGAATGAAGAAAAGCTGATGGACCAGGTGCATGCCCCATCCAGGTCGTAATACGTAACTCATTTAAAAATGGATTGCAGCTTAAGAGACAGCGAGAGATCTAGAGAAAAGAAGTAATACTCAGAATAGAGGGGGAGAGCCGAAACAGAAGAGTGTGCCCTGACTCGCTGGAGCTCCATGAATTGACATCTGGCTCATAATTGTTGTGAGGTCAGACAGTGACAAGGCCATGATGAATGAAGAACTAATCTGCTCACTTCCTCTGGTCAAGTGATCAGACAACGGGAGTCAGGAACCAGCTCTGCTCTATTTGTACCCAAAATATCAGAGATCCATCAAAGCACATTACTCTTTATATAGGTCTGAATCAAATCCATCTCTGTGTTATGTGCTTCTAAAGAAAAGGTTAATGTGCCATCATAATGTGAACATAAGATCTCTTTTAAAAGCGTGCTGAACTCGAGGTGAACTCTGTAACACCAGCCTCGGTCGTCTCTTCATCATGTTGTGCCAGGTAGATGCTGAGGGAATTAAATTAATACGATTAACCGTTGCCTTACCAAGAGCTTGCTGAGCTGGAAAGGCTGTGGTGAAGGCCAAGTCATGATGTCGGTGACTCCTCCTTAAATATGGTATAAATGTTTTGATGATGGTTCAGTACATCTAAGCCAAGATCCGTGACAGAGAACAGGAAACTCACAGTTTATTTCACCCCAAACCCCAAGAATAAGGATGTACCAATGGAAAGAAAACTCATGGATAACCAAAGCAGCCATTTAATATCTTACTGAATGAGCTTGCCAAACTCTTTCTTCCATTCATACACAGAGTATCCTGTTTACTTTCTCCATCTCTTCCTCCCTTCCAAATGATCATAGACAAACTGCTTCAGGCTTGTAATGTGCAGCTCGCACTCCTCTGGTTTCTCTGTAAGAATCTCTCATGTTTGCCTCCTTGTGTCTCCTCTATATAATCCATTCATCTATTACTGTCAACTGGCCAAATAAGTCACCAATGATAGGCACCCTGCTAGCCCTCATCATTTTACCCTAGTGCAGGACACAGACAAAGCATAAAGGCTTGTATGAGGGGGAGCCTCACCCCTCTATTCATGATGGTGACGCCCAGCTGCTTAGCTACATCCTGCAGACTGTGGTCCATTGTTGTTGCTTTAGTCGAATCTTCACCCAATAGTCTCCCCCAGATGATCTATAGCTGGGCGGCAGTGCCGACCCAGACCGGCTCCATGGATCTCGCTGGGTGTCTCACTCCTGGGGTAGACGAGTAGCCTGTCAGTCGCTGTCTTCTACCATCGTACATTTCATCTACCATCCAGAGGGTCTCTATTCCAAAACCAAAAATGGTTTTTACCTATTGATATAGTTTAGCAATTTAGCAATGAGTCAAGTCAACTTGTCATTTTCAGCTAGAGTTAGAGTCGTCATTAAGACACACAAAACAAAAGATGTGTCCAGTTAGCCTGAACAGTCATAAAGGGTATATTAACACTTTATGTACCTCACTGGTTCATTGTTAATGGCAAATGACATTTACTGTGTGATGCAGTTCAGGCCATTCGGAGTACTTTATGGTTGATCTATCATGTCAAGTGGTCAATAAAAAATCCTTGGTAATATCATGAGATTCAACACATAGACCCAAAGGCTAGGTAGAAATCTCTTCACTGTTGTCAACAACAGAATGAATAGTTTCTTTTAAAAACGTCAAACCCAATTGCTATTCAGTGTGTTGATATACATATACTCAAAAACTCTTACATTTACACACGATTATATAAGTCAGTGGTTCTCAAACTGTGGTAAGTGTACCACTAGTGGTACTTGAAGAGACCCATAGTGATACGTGACACGACAGGAAATTAAAAACTCTATATAGTCATTTTGTGTTTTAAATACAATTTAAAATGTTATACATGATTGATAAATACAGAAAACATCTCATATAGCCTATGTGCAATTTTTATGTAGTTGTATGAATTATTGTTTATTTATCATTGGTCGGTGTAACTCAGACGCGTGACGGGCAGCTCAAACACAGAGCGGCATCGGACAGACGCTGTTATTGCTAATGCTGTAAAGTGCTAATTCAACGCGTCTTCATCTACTCGAGGTTAAATCAATGAAACCCGCCTTGCGATTTAGATTCGAGGCGCCGCTTTGACGAGCCGCTGCAGTAAAGACTTAATTAAAACCTAGATATCTGTGTGTTATATAAAGCTGTTCTCTGCGTGTTTATGCATACATTTATATACCATTCACTAGACAGAATTCCGTTGTGCTATGTACAATGATAATAAAGTAAATTGAAATTGAAATTGGAAATATATGTTACATTTTCTTTGTTAAATTTTTGTCTTAATATAGCTTTGTAGTCTTTCTGCAAGTCCCCACAAAGTTAATAAATCCCAAACAAGAGTCATTTACAGAGCCCTGTTTGTAATCATGAGGCAAGTAAAGGGTCACAGCTCTACTATTAATTTGAGTGTTTATTCCTGTGATTTTCTATGATTTTCCTGTGGTCATTAGGTGGTACTTGGAACAACTAATTTTATTAAAGGTGGTACTTGATCTGAAAAGTTTGAGAACCACTGATAAGTGATATAAGTATCATGCCTATTTGAACTGAAGGAATGCGCACAACATGCGCTTTTCTAAAAAAAAGTTGAGTTTAATGAAGGTATTTGCATTATAATTTGAGCTTTATAAATCATTTTAACTCAACATTCAGTCATCCTATACCCATTTTACTCATGACTTTTTCCTGATGAACAAAATGTCGAAGCTCTTCTTCGTAGAGCAGTTGCAAGTTTTGTTTTCTTTACTTAATTAATATTAGGTCTGGATTTTTACAAAGACCTTGTCTCACTTTAAACAAAAACGAGACCACCAGATTATCCCTTAAAGATATTCATTGAACTGTTACATAGTTACATAGTTTTTTCTTTGGTTAAATCTTACTCTCAGTTACTGTTTTCTAGTTATTGTTTGTACTCTTTACTGTTGTCCTTAGCAAAAACGTGCCAACGATGACAATAATGACAATAGTGATAAGCTTTATCAGAGCCTTTTAGTGCTTGAAAGATTTGTGTTGTGTGGACTGTGACATACAAGAAAAGGGGAAAGAGGAAGCAAATGGCATCTCTTTAAAAAGCGTGACGCTTGATTGAAGTGTAAGGTTTGGGTTAATTGCAGCCAGAGCTTCAGCCAACGAACAGATGTCACACTTGTGCATCAATAAATGCTTATAAGTTACTTATTTAGTGCTGGCTGCCATGAAGGGAAATGACATGACTTTAAGTACAAGTGCCTTGGGGCGATTCCCCCTCTTTGTCTTGTCATCTCATATCTTCGGATCTACTCGCTGCCTGAGAATAAACAGCCCTAGACAACAGGGCATACTGCAAAATACAAATTACATACGGCCCTAATACAAATGTTCATGCTTTACAGCCATGTTTTTTTTCTGCCTCACATCAAAAACATTCCTGCATGCCAGTTTTCTCCTTCTGGAGCAGAATGCAATATTATGCATACCTTTTCGTTTTAATCACACATGCACACAACATTTTACTCAGTGGGAATTATTTTTTTGTTTTGTTTTGTTTTACACCGTTTTCCTGGGGCTGCTGCTGTAAGAAAGATTTTCCGGCAGAAGTAACACTGCATCGTTAAATGGTTATTCTGGGAGTAGTAAATTGTTTTGAGATGTATTTGTCGAAAATATTATATTGTTTGCTTCATGCAGGAGCCTATTAAAAATCATTATGAAACTGATGAACTACACAAGGCTGCTTTTGGCTGCACAAACCGGCAAAGTTTATTTTGTGTCTTAAAGAAAAGCGTTACACGCAGAGACCTAAAGTTAGGACTGTACCGTTTTGTGCCGTTTTCAATGCTTAAAATATGTGCAGCTAATATAAATATAAGCGGAGAGCTTGTTTCAAGCAAATAGATAACAAACATTTAACACCAATTAGACTAAATGTGACCATAGATCAATGTGTTTAAAGAGATGTATTCATATTGTCACGATCTGGCAGAGTGGAAGAACCCAAATGCAGGCAGACAGTAAGGGGTTAACAAGAATATTTATTTTACACAAAACACGCAAAACAAAAACCCACAGTGGGGAACAAAACACGATAATAAACGGAGGAACAAAACAGGCACATAAACTCACTAACCTAAAATACAAAGACTAAGGACCACACTGGAAAGACTACAATAAACTAACAGACACTAAACTCACGGAACAGGAACACACAGCACTAGGCACGGAATCAAGACAACAGGCAAGAATACAATACACAGTACAATCCACGAGCACAAGACAAAGAAACAAGAGGGTATTTAAAGGGAAGACAAAAGAGGGATAAAGACACGGGGCAGGTGTGGGTAATCAAACACTTAGGGAAAGATAACGAGGAAACAAGAGGAATGGGGCCAATGACAAGACACTGGAGAGAACGTATATTATTGTCAAACGGACAATAATATGTTTCTCTCCACACATAACCAAAGACCTTGTCATGGCTCTGCTACAGGACCAAGAAAAACATGACTAAGGAAGCAGAGCCATGACACATATACTGTATGGTCTTCAACAAAAACATGAGACATTAACAATTATTTACAAAGATCTATTTAATGGATTTTACCCTCAATTTTTGCACTTATTTTTTTATTAGCAAAATGTATGTAGAATGTGTAAAAATTAAAAAACATGAGCACATGAGCTTGTGTATGATTTTATAAGATGTAATGTTTACCTGTCAGTAAACAAGCTTTATGGTGAGGCAAGCTCCATAAAACTATAAAGTAGCCTAATATCGGCTGTCAAATTTCAAAATGAGTCATCCTATTCTTTTACAAAGTATAGTGGTCAGTATGCGTATGTCGTTTATACGTGGTATCAGTGTGCAAGTTGACATTTAGCTATAAATGAATTAAACACGCAGAGAAGCATTTGTTTACACTGAACCAACATAACAATACAAATAAAATGAAATATATTTATGTTTAAAAAGTATATATTGTTACTTCATCTGAACTGTTTTTATATTAAGTTTTCAGGTCTAACTCTCTTTATAGCACTGTTATTGCCTTATTACTATACCTTATTACTATAAATGGCCAATTACAGAAAGTAAATATTACTCATTTGTATAAAAAAAACAGTTTGTTTCTTCTTTAGATAGAATGCAGTCTCGCTTGTCAGGTGAGACATGTGAATTATTCCTTGAAGACAAACTGTCCGTTTGTGTGACACTTTCCCTCATTGTTATGATATCTGCTCTCACACTTTTCCTTTCTCTCCATCTCTGTCTCTGACTCACAAACACATGAACTGTATTCAAGCTGCTATTGAATTGTGGTAGATCTGGTTAATCAACTTACAGTATGTTTGCAATTTGAAGAACATGCTGGTCAGCAGCACTGACAGTGTCACAGAAAACACATGACAGTATTTACCCCAAGAACCCTTGAAAGGTGACTCGTGTTTGTTGTGGATAAATACAGACACAATGTTACTTCACCCATTCATAATCCATGAAAGGAGCACGTGTGAACTTAAAACGAAAGCATCAGGAATTTCTTTGCCAGTGTACTGTACATGGAGTACCATCATTCAGTTGCTAAACTTCTGGGTGTATTATTTCAGTTTCAGGGTGCTGTAAATATGACATTTCTGCATTTCTATATGTTTGGGTTTTGTATTTTGACATGTCTTTGAGCTTGATTGCATGTTCATGTGCGTAGACAACAACTGTATTCCTCCTTGTTTGTTTATTTTCTTAAAAACATACACATAGCACTCAAATACATACACACACAGCCACAACACACAGTGTGTCAGTGCCATTTGGTAAACTGACATTGATTATGCTTCATTTTGGAGCTCATGAGGAAATGTTTAGCAGAAGGCTGTGGGTGGAGAAACCAAGTAAATATAGAGGATCACTCACACCTTCACAGTCTACCGCAGCACAGCTGAGATCGGTCTGTTTCGGCAAACATGCAGCACAGCACAAAAGCACAGCCATCCTTTCCATGACGTCATTTATCAGGCATGAACACTGTGGACCAGTCATTGTTTTCAGCTTTATTTCTCTCCATCTTGGAGAGATCTCTCTCTCTCTGTTTGCATCACACCCTACCTCTCTCTGCTATATTTGTGTGCTTGCGTGCGTGTGTGTGTAGTAGAATTGAGCCAAAGATTTGCATGTGCATTTCATTTTTTGCCCCTTTGTTTAAGTGATGAATAAACACTTTAGTGCTTCACTGCCCTGCGAGTGTGTGTATGTATTTGTCATGTTTCATCTATATTCACGTGGGCCGACTTATTAAACATAAAGCCATATAATCACAAAAAAAAGGATAATACATTGTAGTAATCATGTTTTAACTTTAAGTAAATTGACATTTGTTGTTTGACATGTCCTCACTAATACAGTAAAACAAACCTGAATATCGGTGTGTAAATTCTCTGCAAAAGTGTTTTCAAAGGGCACACTCTCTTTCTACAGCACTATCCTCCAAAGAAATGTCAGCCAACTTGCATTGCTAAACGGCTTAAAAAGTCTGACCCACTTTCCTTGATATAATTACAGAGTCTGTAACAGAAACAGGTGTGATTTCTCACAACCCGAGCGATGTACTGCATGTCAGAGTGTCACTATGTGCTTGTTAAGGTGTTTTGGGTGTTTGTTTGGCATTAGATAAATGAACCCATCCCCAACTCTTCATGACATACTGAAAGCTTCCAAAATTGCACACCTGTTCAACCCTACTGTACAAAAGGATGTTCAAAGAATGCAGCAAAATGTCAGACAAACAGATGAAGTTAAAGTTTGTCTGAAGGGAGAATGAATATTATTCATTATAAAACATTGCAAGTTTATAATGAATAGGAATCTTTAATGTAATCAAAGTCATTACATTTAATTCAAGTATGACAAGAAGTGACAGTAACTGCATTCGATGCTGCTGCAGCCATTTATTCTTTTCTGGTCTCATTTCTCCCATCTTATTTTTTTACTCCTTTCCTCCTCCTCCATTCCTTTTCCCTTGAAATTGATTTCTTCTTGTTTGTCTTGTTGGTAATAAGATCAGCTGTGGGATTACATTTCAATGGCATAGCACCTTCAACCCCAGGCAAATGATTTGTCCAAACTTAATAATAAAACACTTACAATGTATTGTCAGAGGTAAACAGTAGTTGTAATAAAACGTCGCCTGGGGTACAGACTTCTTTTAACTTGTAAAACCCTATTTGGGTTGGCCTACACACCCACGGTAGCCGCACCGTTGTGATTAAATGAATTGCATTGTGACAGACAAGTAGGCAATCTGTACAGCTGCACAACAAGGGAAACGTCTTGGTTACGGATGTAACCTTGGTTCCCTGATGGAGGGAATGAGACGTTGTGTCGAACCGACAGAATGGGGTTTGTCTTGAGAACCTATCATCTTCTGAGTATTTAGAAAAGGCCAATGAAAATTGGCGAATGAAATTTGCATTCCGGGCTCCTCCCCGGATGTCCGGGTATAAGAGGGAAGCCGGCGTAAGAGGGAAGCCTCATTCATTCACCTTTGGTCTGAGGAGCCTAAAGCATCCTCCCCCGACCGCTGGGGTGGGCGGCCAGTGTTGTGGCATGAGGGACACAACGTCTCGTTCCCTCCATCAGGAACCGAGGTTACATCCGTAACCAAGACGTTCCCTTTCTGTCGGTCTCTCGACGTTGTGTCGAACCGACAGAATGGGGTTCCTATGGAAAACGCCACAGCACTGAGCCGCGTCACAATCTCTGCGGTGCGACGTTGACTGGCCTGGGCGAGTCAGACGAACATGCTAACGCGAAATTATGACCTTCCAGTGGAGAGGAAGGGGGACCCAGAGCTTTCCGCAAAAGTTGGGAAGCCCCCTAACGCCGGCCGTCACGGGCGGAGGCCTAATTCTCTAAATGGCGAGAAGCCACCCGGCACCGTATGGGCCACTGGGTAAGCATTATTCCCCCTGGGAATAATAATACCTACCGTAGGGAGGAATTAGTGGAGACACCACATGGTCTCACCATCAGGGGAGAACTCATGGGAAGAAAGTGCGGACAGGAGTTAACCGCAAGGTGGGAGTCCACCTGGGGAGGTCATGGGTTGCCAAGGTGGGAACCATTCATGAGGATACATCAGACGGAACAGCCCACGGAGGGGGTGTTACCACGTCTGGAGCACTGGTCCGGTTAGAGCTATGTGGGATAACTCAACTGTTCCCCGGCCTAAGGGGCCAGGGCTGCTCTGCCCAGCCTGTCCCCTGGAAGGGTGCTTAGTGATGGATGGAATGCCTGTTCTTTACCCGAGGGGAAAGAAGTGAGGCGGGATCGCCACTGCTCCCCCCGGAGGGGGAAGGGCTTCCGCAGGCGTACGCCCTACCGGCTGCCGGTCCCACACCTTGTCAGGATGCGGGCTCCAGTTCCGCGCGTAGGTATTAGAACCTCACGGAGTTGTTAGGCATAGCCCAACCCGCAGCTCCGCAGATGTCTGCCAGAGAGGCGCCCTGAGCCAGTGCCCATGAGGGGTGTGCCTCACCCCCACGGGCAGGGACGAATAGAGATCGGTATGCCCTAACGAGGGCATCTCCAATCCAGTGCGCCAGCCTCTGTTTGGAGACAGCCCTCCCTTCTGCTGACCCCCGAAACAGACAAAGAGCTGCTCAGAGCTTCTGGGCTCTGCGTGCGGTCCAAGTAGAGGCGCCGTGCGCGTACTGGACACAACACGGATAGGTTGGGTCTTCCTCCCTGGTGGGGAGCGCCTGCAGGTTCACCACCTGGTCTCTCGGGAGAGTGGTGGGAACCTCGGGCATGTAGCCAGGGCGGGCTCTCAAGATAACGTGAGAATCCCGGCCCCGAGTTCTAGGCAATCTGTGGACACGGAGGGTGCTTGTAGATCCCCTACCCTCTTGGAGGTGAGAGCCCTGCGGAAAGCCATCTTTATCAAGACTGAGAAAGAGCGGCAACCCCGAGAGGCTCGAAGGCCACCTAGGTCGCAAGAGGGTACGGGGCGCGGATAAGGTGGTCACCCTCTCGCGCCCCTTAGGAACCTAATGACCAGGTCGTGCTGTCCCAGAGGCTACCCAGCACTTGGGTCATGATGAGCGGCCGTAGCGGCTACATACATTCCCAGTGTGGAGGGGGAGAGGTTACTCCCCCGTCTCTCTTGAGGACGGGACAGCTCGTACCCGACCGAGCAACTCCGCGGGTCTTCTCACCGAGAAGAGCACCAGGACGAGAAGAGGCGCCACCTATGGGCGTATAGCCGCACAGTGGCCGAAGCCCTAGCCTGAGTGACGTCCCAACCGCCGGGGGGGGGTCACTCAGGATCTCCTCGTCCCATCCAGACATGGAGCCAGGTTTTGCCTGGGATGCCGTAACGTGCCCCTTCCCCTGGGGAACCAGGGGGAGCGGCTAGGGGGGAGTTGTTGTCAGAGCCTCAGCTCCGAGAACCCAGTCCTGGTTAGGCCAAAGGGGCATAACTAGTACCACTTGATGCTCCTCTTCCCTGGCCTTGCACAGGACCTGTGCAATGAAGCTCACTGGGGGGAAGCGTACTTCCACTTGTCCCGCGGCCAGCTGTGCGCAAGGGCATCCGTGCCGAGGGAGCCTCGGACAGGGAGTACCAAAGCGGACAATGGGTGGAGTCCGGGGAGGCAACAGGACCACCTGTGCCTGGCCGAACTGCCCCAAATGAGCCAGCTGCGCGGGGAAAGTAGCCACTCCGCGAGGCGTCGACTGACGAGAGAGCGCATCGGCTGTCTGGTTCAGGACACCTGGGATGTTTGTGGCTCGCAGGGAGCTGATCACCTGCTGACTCCAGAGTAGGAGGCGTCGGGCGAGTCATGTTAGCTGCTGTGAGTGCCACAGCAGCTGTGCTGTCCGACCGGACCAGCACGTGCTTCCCTGCATGAGAGGTAGTAGCCTCCTCAATGCAAGTAGCACAACCAACAACTCTAGGCAGTTGAAATGCCAACGCAGACGGGGGCCCGTCCACCGCCCCGACACTGCTTGCCCGTTGCACACGGCACCCCAACCTTGCACCAGGGGGTTAGGGTGTGTCGGCAGAAAAGCGTGTGACCATACGCCTGCTGCCGGTGTGCCACGCTCTCCAAGGAACTTGACTCTGCAACCAGTGTTGGAGCGGTCGTATGTACATCGACCTGAGGGGGAACCACCCCCGCCGAGGATGCCATGTATCCCAGGAGCCTCTTGTTACAGGAGGACCGCTGACTGTCTGATCTTCAGGCAGTTCAACACTGATCGGGCGCGCTAGACAGTCGCGCTGCCTCTGGGAGGCCGCGAGGGTGCGGGCTTCCTCGTCGCGGGTCTCGCGCCCCCCACCGGGGGGTGAGCGGGGCCGCTCGTGAGGACAGAGTCGAGTTCCATACAGAGAAAGAGGATGCTCTGCACCGGGGAGAGCTTGCTCTTTTCTCAGTTGACCTGTAGCCCCACCGATCTAGGTGCCGGAGCACCAGGTCCTTGTGTGTACACAACCGATCTCAAGAGTGTGCCAAACTTGAGCCAGTCGTCGAGATAGTTTAGTACCCGCACACCTCCTTCCCTAAGGGGAAGGAGGGCGGCTTCCACGACCTTCGTAAAGACTCGTGGAGACAGGGACAGACCGAAGGGGAGGACCCTGTACTGATATGCCCGTCCCTCGAACACGAACCGTCGGAACGGCCGATGTCGAGGGAGGATCGAGACATGAAGTACGCGTCCTTCAGGTCGATTGCCATGAACCAGTCCTGACACCTGACGGACGTCAGGATGCGCTTCTGCGTGATCAACCTGAAAGGCAGCTACTGTGTAGGTGCCTGTTCAGAACACACAGACCCAAGATAGGGCGCAACCCCCCGCCTTTCTTGGGGACAATGAAGTACAGGCTGTAAAACCCGCTGGTGATCTCGGCTGGTGAGACGGGCCTGGGAAGCCAGACAGGCTCCCAGAATGAGACAGAGACTAAGGTACGATCTTTTTCATCGTTTCGATGGCTAGCAGTACGGATTCCTTGCCGGGGGAGGTCCCCCAGGGAGGAGATCGGCTCTGCTGTTTTTCCTGCCTGTCGACTGCGCAGCTCAACGCACTGTCTGACTGTCCCCGGAGGGGGCCAGCAGATGGACAGACGGGGCAGGATCCGTCCCTATCCGACTTCCCAGCGATGTGGCTGGGGTCGGGCCCAATGGTAGCCTCGATCCCCCTGAGGTCTTCCTATGACAGCCGCTTCGCCGCGGCTGCTGATGGGGCGATGGTCTCCTCTTCGCTGCTCCTCCAGGGGGGCCGTTCCAGAGCTGAAGGGCGTCGAAGAGGACCAGGGCTGCTGGGAAGCAGACAGTGCACAGGACTCGACGGCCGAGGCAGCCGAGTTGCGGCACGGAGGACTGCTTCTTACTGTCGAGAACCCTCCGGGGAGGCCGCGTGCGGGTCTCGCGCCCCCCCCGATGGGCGGGGGGTGAGCGGGGCCGCTGCGGCTCGACAGTAACACCAACCAGCCCCCCTTGCGAGACGGGTACGTCGAGAAAGCGGACCTTCTCAGCGTTACTCATCTGCGCAAGGATTGGCCAGAGGAGTTTCTCATGGACCACAAGTGTGGACATCGTCCGACCCAGGGCCCGCGTGGTCACCTTGGTCGCCCGTAGAGCGAGGTCGGTGGCGGCGCGGAGATCCTGCATAAGCGCTGGGTCGGTCTTACCCTCGTGGAGCTCTCTCAACGCCCTGGCCTGGCAGGAGCCATAGCGTGGAGAGAGGAGGCAGCTTGGTCCGCCGCAATGTAAGCTCTCAAAACCTGAGATGCCGAGACACCACATGCTTTGGACGGGAGTCTAGGTCGAGCCCCCCCAGGTGGCCGCCACCTACAGGCACGAGTGCACCGCGGCGGCATACTCCACCTGGGGGACCCGACGTATCCTCCAGCCGTCTCAACCTCGAGGGAAGAGAGGGTGACAGAACTTTGTTTGATGTGAAACGTGCCGGGAAGGGGCGTTCCAGGTCTTACAAAGTTCCTCATGCAATTCCGGTAAACACGACACTGGGGGCGGGCGCGGCTTGGAGCCGCGCTCAAACCCGAGGCGCCATGTAGCCAGCTGCGAGCGCCGGGAGAGGCAGTGCAGGCACTGCAACCCAACACTCACGGCGGCCCGGGAAAGCATGGCCGACATCTCGACATCCGCTTTTTCCTAGGCTCGACCCCCCGAGGGAGGGAGCCCGAAGAATCGTCGGAGTCGGATGGCAGTACGTCACCCCCCGATGCTGCAAGAGAAATCTCATCATCACGCATCGTGTCCGAATACGTGATTGAGGAAAAAGACGGCGGACTGTCTTTTTTGGGGAACGGTCAGACGAGCGAGACGAGGTGTGAACGGTCCGTTAGCCGTGGCTGGCAGATTATCGCTCACAGTAATCCTCATATCACCCTCGCTGCTTGCCATAGCGGACGGCAGGGCCGTAGTCCTGCCGCCACGGAACGGGGAGCAAACGAGGTGGTGGCTGAGTCCCGTGGGAACACAGCCACCTGTGACGCAACGTCTGAATCGTCACCGCCCGCAGTGCGGGCAGGAAGTATCCACAACGTCTGCCCCAGCGTACTGGAAGCACGTCCCCCTCCTCGATGAGTGTGTTGCACCCATGAGAACAGCGTCACAAGCCACGCTGGAGAAATTTGCTCTTTTAGAAAAGGAAATTTGCTCGAACACCTCCGGAACTGCCGAGACGCCCAGGGGAGAGTCACTGCAGGAAGGGATGTCCGCTGTCCACCTCGTAGATTCCAGCAGAAAGAATGATCACCAAGATCTTAGAGAAGCTCAACAGATGCGTAGGCTCTGAAGAACAAAAGGTGAATGAATGAGCACGCCGGCTTCCCTCTTATACCCGGACATCCGGGGAGGAGCCCGGCATGCAAATTTCATTCGCCAATTTTCATTGGCCTTTTCTAAATACTCAGAAGATGATAGGTTCTCAAGACAAACCCCATTCTGTCGGTTCGACACAACGTCGAGAGACCGACAGAAAGGGAACCCAGAGTTCTGACTCAGCTGAGACAAACACACTGATATACTGACAGTGTGAAAGAAATATTGAGTGTGCATTTTAAAACACAGATTTTTAAAACAATTGTTTGGGTGTAAATTCAGGTTGCACACCCATTCTCACGCAAACTTTCTGATGAAGTAGGTGTGTATTCACATGATTTTTTTCTTAGCCTCATTCTACGTTGATGAATATTACAGTACCCCAGAGGACATACAGTATGTCAGTATCACCACTGAAGTAGTGGTGGGCACACCACTACAAAAAATGTACTGTGTTGGTTCAGTCGTACACACCAAAGTACTTTGATTTGAACTAGATGGTACTGAGATCCACGTATGATATTCACTATATGATACTGAGATCCATGTGTCATTGCATTTATATGATACTTATTTAGAATTCCATAATTGGATTTTTTTATTTTTCTAGAAAGACAAATCAAAGCAAAGCAATGGTAATAACATGGTAATTTAATCAATTCCATTCGATTTTATTTACATACCGCTTTTCACAATTTTCATTGTTGCAAAGCAGCTTTACACACATTATGATTTAAAATAAATAGTAATACATTAATAAATAATATAAAGACAGTGATGGTATTGAAATGCATGGCATTATTGCAAGTTTTTTTTTCTGTATGCAATATACATTGATGAAACTTACAGTAACTGAAAAAAATACTGTGTTGGATTAGAAACTGTAAATCGTTCAATTGTAGTATAGCATTTAATTGAAGTTTATTATTTTAAATATTATCTCCACTGGAAACTTAAAATTACAATATACCAGAACAATTTTCAATAATACCATAACATGCAGACAGAATGTATAGTTCGCCCAAAAATGAAAATTCTGTCATCATTTACTCAACTTCAAGTTGTTTCAAACCTGTATAAATGTCTTTGTTCTGATGAACACGAAGAAATATATATGTATGTGCGTGCATGCCTGCTATAGCCTGCCTGCGTGCGTGCGTGCGTGCGTGCGTGCGTGTGTGTGTACACGTTCATAAGAGTCGAGAAAGTGCTCTCATATGGTGGTTTGAGAGTCAATTAGTTAAACACCTGTGTTGCAGTGACTGAGAACAGCAGCCGTTAATGGCCTGTCATAAATCGCTCACTCTGTTCTGCTGTCACCAAGTTGCCATACTACATTTTTGGGTGGCCTGCACTTTCAGTTTAACCCAACAGTTTTTTTTATTAAGATCACTAGGGTAAAGTATATATTTCAAAGACAGCTTGATTTCTACAGTCAAGAATTATGATATACAAACATTTGTCTTACGGTTTGCTATCTGTCCAATACATGTACAGTATATTTCATCTGTTTGACTATAGTTTGGGCACAATTGGCACCAGAATATAGCTTAATCTGACAAAACAGGGTATGTGTCATAGACAGTTTCAAAACAACATCATAAACGAACGTTAATGCGCATGCACGCTTTCATGGCCCAAGTGTAACTTCCGATATACCCCCACAAAGAATAGAGTCCCTGCAGGTTATTTCTGATAACAAGCAAAATAAATAACAAGTAAATTACATTAGATAGCAATTTAAATGTATCTGGCGTACCGGGCGTTTTCCCGTTGGCCGCTAACGTATGGGGCCGTAATGGACGCTGTTTGCCGCTACCGTATGGGGCCGTAACGGAGGCATTGGCCACTTAGACAGACGTACTATAAATGCGAATGCACGCAATGCGAATGCAAGAGACACGTATGCACCCCCCATCCCCCCCCCCCCCCCCATCGACAGATTCGGTGGAGGGCCGATGCGGGCCTAAAAATGCCAGGGCCGATTTTTCTTCCCAGTCGAGCCCTGGTTACCAGCAGAAGAACCGTTACTCGGCTAAACGGAAATGCAACAAATTTACACAACACATTCTACATATTGATTATTTAAAAATTAATACACAGGAAAATTCAAAATGTCATTATTTAGGCAAACTTTTTGCCATGCTATATGAGTTTTTTTCAGACTTTTTAGTTCACCTATGTCAGATATGTAAGGAAATGTATGAAAATTCACTAAATTCATTTTTATTTGAATTCTTACGATTCTATGTGAGAAAAACATAATTTTTCCCATGAAAGTACATTAAAATATTTCTCTGATTTGAATAACATTGAACAGGACTGATATTGCTTTGGGGCTGTTTAAATTTGACTGCTTATATTTTCCCATGTTAAACACATGGGTTTGCTTTAATACTCTTTGTTCTCATTCATTTTGCTAACGTATGTTAGCTGTATACATCCTACATTCAGGGACTTTGCAAGTATAGCTTTATAGACAGAATTCACTTTTAACTTAAATTACAGTTTCAGAAATACATTGGGAAAATATTGATGACTATTATTTTTGTCTCATAAAATGCCTCTTCTTCTCGTTTTGAATCTTTCTATCAAGTAGGACAATACTTGGCTCTTGCAAACTTATCCAAAATGTTGTTTATTCTTTGGATATTGGTAATTGTCTGTTGTAAAGATACTAACCAACTGAACATTTTGCATAGATTATCAAACAAACATTGTTTTTTTTGTTGTTGGTTGTTTTTTGTTCCCACTTTGGTATTTGCACGCTGTACGCCTGTGGGCTTCTTCTGTCTGTGCTTAAATAAAAAAGCGCCCCTCCATCCAGCACATAAGTAAAACTCTACCTATGGGCTAATTAATAAAGAAAAAAGGACTTGGTTACCTCCTACCCGATTTCCTGTTTCAACAGGAAATTCATATAAACTGAGCTCTTCTGCTTTGTAAGCATATATTTAGCCAACCCTACAAAATATATACAAGGTATATGTTACTTGCACTTATTTTTCACATAACACCTGGACACATCTAACTGTGTGCTTATTCACTTTTGTCAGACAAATCACTCGTAAAGGAAAGATGCTGAACATCACATAGAAAGAAATAAAGACATACAGTCTGGAAAAAAAGAGCAATTAGAAACAGACGGCCCTCTCCATGTGGTTAACACATAAACACAAAAATCAGCAGCCTGCCCGCTTTTGTTTCATGCCACAAGAAAGAAGGAGAGCAAGAGGGAGATGGAATAAAGCAACACCAGATAAGTGATCAGTTGTACGCAGTCACAAGGCTAACCTTTTGGGCCGACCCCTTTTACTAAAGCTGACATTAAGGGCAGAGACCAAAGAGAGAGAGAGAGAGAGAGAGAAACAAGGAGGGGTTCGGAGAACGCGGGCTGCACAGACTCTAGCGCATTCTCCGTCTGGTTAATGCGGGTAGGCTGTAATAAAAAGCCACCATGTGCCAATTGAGCTTCCACAATTAACAGATTAGGGTGATAAAGAGGTGCATGACTGCGAGGCAGGGCTGCCCCCTAGGCCTCCAGGCATCGTGACTAGGGAGTGGGCTGCTCTCCTGATGAGGGGCCCAGATAATCTTCTTCTCTCTCCCTTTCCCTCCATTCTTAACCTCTCTCTCCCCCTCACAACCTCGTGCCCTAGAGCATCTCGGCAAATACCTGCTCAATATTCAAGTGCATTTAGGCCGTGTGGCATGTCTGTGAAGGAGAGATACAAAAGCCAGGCGGAAACAAAAAGCGTGACATCTGCTAAAATGATTGCGAGTAAATATGTTTGACAATTATTGTTTACAGTGACAGTGGTAACAGTTCAAGAGATCCTACCACATTTCTGTTTGCATTGAGGCAGATGGGCCTACAGCGATTCATTAGCAGCCTGTCAAAAGCTTCATTCCCAACTTACTTATATTATGTGGATCTGCTCAACAGTGGGAGGAAAGCGCTTATTTGGGATAACGATCAATTCGCCTGGCATAAATCATTCACTTGTCTGTCGCCCTTTTTCAATCTTTTATACAGTATGTTCTTCTTTTCCTCCCACTCTTTCAAGTCTACAACTATAAATATTTACTGCTCAGTGATGGTTCCTTGATTTTGTGTCTTTGGGCTGTAAGTTAGAATTTGCTTTTGTGTGACTGAATGATGACTTTAACCTTCAAGTCTACTTGGAGAGCGAAACAGCCGTGATGCTGTCCCGAGGGAAGTGGCGGAATCTTTCGGCAGCCAGAAATATTTTCCAAAATCATCCAATAATTCTGGCTTCCATTGGAATGGTTAGCCTACCTCCTCAAAGTTGAACCGTCTTTTTCTCAGTTAAACGCACAAGCTCTGCAGAGTTCGACTGTTGATCTCACATACAGTATATCCCATTACATTATGATAGTCAACACGGGCAGGTGCGTGCAGTTATGCACATGCAAAGCGCATGGATTGAATGTAACACGCAAATGTCCCTGACACCATCTGCGATAGGTTGGAGATATTTGTTTTTACACTGTTTTTTAACATTGTGAAACGAGGACACAAATAGAAGCTAACAAATGAGTCCCTATCCCCTTGAGTCCCCATCGCTGCTGATCTGATCCACTCAATCAAATGTGTTAAGTCATAATTAACCCCAGCTCCCGTCGCTCTAATTGAAGCCTATTAGACAGTGTGTGTGATAGCCATACAAACAGAAGACACAGACAGCTGTTGGATTGGGAAGCAAAGTACAGCAACACCTCACCCAGAAAGTAACCAACACTTAATTATCAATGAGTTTTCCCCATCTCTCTTTCGTTCTCTGTTGTTCTCTTTTCTTTTTTCTTTTGTTGTTCTCTTTTTTGCTCTCTTGCCTCAGGCTCTCTTTTCTTTCTTCCATAAAAGTAAATGGACTCTTTTAATGAAACTTGTGTTAAACACACCGTTTTTGGTGATAGGCCACCAGAAGTAAAGGATGAGATATTTATTCTGTGTTTGATTTCAAACACTCGACCAATGAAGCTCTCTGGAAGTGAGTCTAAACAGAGGCTCATTGAATCGAGTGTCATAACCAAACTCTCACAAACCTAAAGCATGTATCAAACGCTTGCATTCTTGGTCAGTCACTTTCCCATAAAACATAGAACATGTACTGTTAGTCAAATGCTTTTGCTTTTTCAGCTTTTTTATGCTCTTATATTTATATGGATGTTTTTTCAATACAATTTTAGTTATGTTGGTACAATTCATAACTAATTTATTACTCCAATATTAAGCATCATGCATCTTGTTTGATTGGTACTTTAAGCAGGTGGGTGCTAAAAAGGAAATTCCAACTTTATTTATTAGACTGCATGTTTTAACAAGTGACATATGCTGAAAATGTCCTGCAGACATAAATCAATCTGATAATAATATCTGATCAAATAGACTTAACCCAAATCTGGCTGATCTCACACTACAATGACTCTTCACACAGTTTTTCTCTTAGTTCATACCCTGATCAGGCATAATGTCTCACAGTTTGAAGATGATGCAATGAAAATATGCAGCGTCAGTTAGATGGGAAACCTTCATCGATTCTGGATTGTTTCTTGTAAATTCTGTTCATACCCTAAAAGAGTTCTGGCAAAACGGCAAGAATGAAAATTAATTTGAAATCGCTAGTATTTCAAAATAACAGTACATTATATTGAAATATCATGAATACTATTTTTCTATTGAGGGATCCTAAGAGGCTCAAAATCCAACAGGCAGTCCACTGTCCTTTCCCCTTAGATATCACATCCAAGAGATAAAGCTGTTAGGCTGAGGAGAGGAGAGGAGAGGAGAGGAGAGGAGAGGAGAGGAGAGGAGAGGAGAGGAGAGGAGAGGAGAGGAGAGGAGAGGAGAGGAGAGGAGAGGAGAGGAGAGGAGAGGAGAGGAGAATTATATCACAATCCATGTTGTTGCCAATTGTGCATGGCCAGGGTCAATTAAACAGTAAAGGGGAAGGAAACCAGCAAAGCTAAAACAATTCCCAAAGGCATTTCATTCACAGTTTGGTGTTTTGACAAAACAGCCAAACATGGATAAATGGTGGCACTCTTAAGGAGCAGACAAAATAGGAGGACACTGCTGACCGCAGTCTTGCCAAGTGGGCAGCAGGATACACAGGCATTGCATGTTTAAAACACTGTATGATTAGTAGATTACATTATGAAATGATTTATGTTTTAACATACACAAAAACATGCTACAAAATAAAAAATAACGCATTTTAATATTGTATTTTTTAAAAACGTTTGCCAAGTTCTTTTAGTCGGTCCGATTTTCTTTTTTGCATATGGCATATTTCGTTACATGGACTACTCATAATTATTGTGTAGCATACTTTCTGGTGTCTTGTCCTAATAAATATTTATTATGTATGTTCGTAACATATTTCTATACGTATGTTCGTAACAGTGTACAAACTAAAATGTAGAATAAATGTTGAATGGTAACTTTTCTCTGTTTTCAGAAGTGAAAGAGCTTTAAAATTACTTCAGTAGCCTAATTCAGTAAATTACTACTTCATAGATTAACCTATGCTGGTTTGTTTCTGCCCAAAATGCTGGATTGTTGTAACCCGCGTGGTTGAGTCAGATATAAACAATTTCTGGGTTAATTTAACCCAAAGGTTAGGTTTGTCATTTTTTGACCCAATCAGTTAAAAATAAATCGGCTTTTTCAGAATGTTCAAACTCTCACATTTGTGTAGAATTTTTTTTCATTCCCAAATTAAAATTAATTCACATTTGTATTAGCTACATCCGCTCTGATGTTTTGTAAAAATAAATAAATATTTCCGCTAAATGCGAAATATAAGCCTAAGTGTGTGATAATAGTATTGTGTATTGTGAAAAATGAAGAGAGGGACACAAGCGATCTGGCGAGTCTGTGTGTGTGTTTAAGTCGTTTATCAGGGTCGGGCACTGGCGCTGCCTGCAGCTATGAGTCGCCTGGAGGAAAATTCAGACCATCATCATCAAACTTCATCATAACAGCACAGCTGCTCTCTGATGCGACAGATAGAGCCACATGAAATAGTGTTCTTCTTTAGTGTGAAATTATCACGTCTATTAATTCAGTCTCCATCTTTCTCCCTCTTCTCAATCCATTTTCCGCGAAAGCATGCGATTTCCAAACAAATGGACCCTTTTACTCTAAAACATTTTCATCTTTGACGTCTACAGAAAAGTAAGGTTACCACAAAGTTAAAGAACTTGAAAAAGGGCTTCACATCCATCATTATCTTCGTTGTAATTCGTTAAGGACAAAAGCAACTAAAATTGAGTTTTCACAGTGTGGTGTTGAAATGGCCATCTGAAGACAAACATGTTGCTACAATTTTGAGTAAACTAACTAATATAGAATTTCCTCTCCTATCTGCTGTCTATATAATAGTGGTACTGTTAATATATCGTGAATATTAACAACAACAACAACAATAACATGGCAATCGCTGCGTTGTTACTTAAAATGTGTAACAATACTGTGTGGAATTAACAGTGCCTATTAGTTTAGTTTACAACTAAAAGCCAGTAAGACTTTTCCGTTTCAAACTTTACAGTATAAAATATTCGTCAAAGATTTACCTAATTCTGCGTTCGATCTGTGATCATTGCACAGCTCTGTCCTTCACTATCTTTTTACATATTGGATGGTGTTTATATAACCTTCAGTAAGTCCTTTGAAATGCGTCATTATTTTGTGGAGTTCAGAGCACCATTGACTGTTTTTTTTCATAATGTGCCTTGATGGTAAATTGTTTACATTTATATGCACCACATCAGGCAATCCCAGAGGAGCAGATCATTTCTTGATGACTAAGGATAGCTGTCCCTTTACAAAGTTGTGAAGATGTTTACAAAACCCCAAAATATTTTCGAGCGTTGTAGGAACACGGTTTACACGACCGTGACAATATATCAAATAATCTTGTATCCAAATATTTTTATATCATATGTCAAATTATTCAGAATAGCTTTTAATGCAAATAATTTCTGGATTGCTTTGATGCTTTATACAAACGCCAACCTTTACCTTACTTAAACGCCACCGGTGGATGTTATCCAGTTTCTTTATTTGTTGTACTGTCTCTGATAGAAAAAAAAACACTTGAGTAATCATTCGATAGGGGTCCACATCGAGGATGTGCATGCTGTCGTTGAAACGTGAATTGTTTCGTTACGTGTTCGCATCATTGGCGAGATACTGATGTTTGATAAAAAGAGACAGCGCTCAAAAGCAGTTGATTGAAATGGCGTGTGCCTGGCTGACGGGAGCCAGAGCGGGACAAAGCCCTGCGAAAGCACGGCCACTCCAGCAATTATTCCTGCACGCTGAATTTGGATTAGTGCACTGGAAAGAAGCATATGTTTGCCCCGCGGCGACACTCCCCCCGGCTGGCTTCAGAGAATGAGAGGAGAAAGAGAGAGAGGGAAGCACAAACTAGAATATCAACTATTTCGAGAAAAAGGCGAAACATAACACAGACGTGAACTCTTTATTTTGGGGCGCACACGAAGATGCTATGTGTAAGACCTTGGAGGTCAGGCTGTATAAGTTTGCGTCATATTCATGAATGAAAAACAAACAGCAAGTATCTGACATTGGAAGGGTAAGTTATGCGACATGGAAGATGAAACGTTAAAACCTTTTTATTTTTTTACTCTTCCGTCTTCCGAACCTTCTGTGTTCAAAGTCCACCTGTTTAAGATCATTTGTTTATTTAAAGTCACTTAATGTTATCTAATCGATTACCTTGTGCCTCAAATAATCACGGGTAATTTGATGGGACATTAAGGAGTCCAGCTCTGTTTAGTCGGGTGGGATCAGTTGTGATGAGAGACACTTTAAGCATTTCCTTCCTAAAACATTACTTCGCTACAATAGAGTGAGAGAATACTGCTCATACTATAACCTTATAATTTTAAAATCAAAGGGACATGTTTCCTTGATATTCTTGTTCATTTGTTATCATTTGTTTTTCGTAAACAATGTTTTTGTAAGTGGTAACATTCGATTATATTCATTTTGCTTTAGGCCTGTAATCCTTAAAATACCTTTGTTGGTGTAATTTAAAGTAATTATGTTGTTTTAACCATATTAAAATATATGTGGATCATGAATGAAATCATTTAATGTATATGTTACCATAAACCTATTTATCTGACAAAACAATGTAAACATTCTGATGCTGTTTTCTCAACAGAGTGCCTATTAGCCACATTATGTCTGCATAAAATAAAAAAGCTACTGCTCGAGAGACGTGTCAGTCACAAAACATATTCGTTATTTGCGGAAAACAACAGAGCTACTATATTATCAGATTATTTTTTAAATAAAATCGTAATATCGCTCTTTACATCAAATTCAAATATTACAGTGTGCCTGTGTGTGTGTGTGTGTGTGTGTGTGTGTGCGTGCGTGCGTGCGTGCGTGCGTGCGTGCGTGCGTGCGTGCGTGAGAAAGAGAGAGAGAGAGAGAGAGAGAGCGAGAGAGAGAGAGAGAGAGAGAGAGAGAGAGAGAGAGAGAGAGAGAGAGAGAGAGAGAGAGAGAGAGATTTCTATTTACAGGCGGCCATGTAAGATTATGCACAATTGTGTCTCCAAATCGCCAATCATTCACTAAAACCCGTGTTAATTATTACACAGAAATAATGTGTCATTAACATAACTAATGCGGTTATGGAGTAAAAATACAGAATTCATCCTGTTATTAAATTTCACTTGTCAATTTCATTTTTTTAATAGCTAAAGTTTTCACAATTACAATTAATTGTGTATGTTGATTTAAATAAGAGTGATATGTTTTCAGATATTTATAAATATGCTGCTGTTCCAAATGGTTTCGTACCGCTCAAAAAAAAATATAAACCTCTAATACATTTGAAAAAAACGTTAATGATACAGACATGTGGAGGAATTCCTTATTCTAATTAATACTTTTTAACATGGTTGTTTTTTCTTAAAATGACTATTCATGCACTTTTTCAGTGCTTGCACAGGAGGAGCAACCGGGTATCCTTCTTTCTGAGAGAGCTATTGTGCCCGAGGTTAGAATCCCACACACAATCTGAGAAGCAGCCAACAAAAACAGTCTTGACAGACAATGCCTTGCTTCACCTGCTGCTGCACTGTGCATTGCAATTATGCCACGGACATGTACAGTTAGGCTTCGTTCATGCTATTTGAAAACAACTGCATCTAAATCGAACAGACTGTTTCAGCAACAACAAAAAAGAATGGCCACAATGGTGAAAATATTGTGCAAGAAGACCTTTAAAGCTGTGACGTCGTCTGTTCATGCATGCGGTATACAGCCAGCAAACCCAGTGCGCTTCAGTGGAGATTGATTTAAGGCGCGTGCTATCAATAAGCAATGAAACTATTTTGATCCGAGTTATGCAATGCACAAAATAATCATACGTGTTCATACACGGCATTATCTACATTTATTTCCACTTAATGTTATTCAAGAAAAATATATAAGTAAAAACATGGCAATGCTTGTTTAACGCTGAGGTGGGGTGGCTATACAATTTCCTGTAAAGGAAACCTCAACTGGTGATATGCATTATAATGACATTAAAGTGTGGCTCGACCTGGCTGACAGTGTATCCGAAAACGTAAGGTGCCGACTACAAATAAAGGCATGGGAAAAGCAACTGCACTAACCTTCAGCTGGATTCTACATCTCACTGATTTTAAAGAGCGCTCTTGCTTGAAGGCTAAACTACACACATTCACTTCAAACACGAAAGAGAATTCATTGTTTTCTGTGTCATTTGGCTTGGCAAAAAGCTCCCTGCCATATTTGAATGATCCTGTGCTCTGAACTAAGAGTTGAAAGTAAGTTTTTATATTATACTTGAGGGAAACAATGGGTTCAACTGCTTATTGCATGGAGCAATCGTCAAGGGAGAGTTAAACTCAATTACAGTAACCGTGCTGAATAGAGAGAGAGAGAGAGAGAGAGAGAGAGAGAGAGAAAGAGAGAGAGAGAGAGAGAGAGAGAGAGAGAGAGAGAGAGAGAGAGAGAGAGAGAGACGTACGCAGCGAATAAAAAAAGTAATGAATAAAAATCGACATGAAGCGTATCAAATATTTATTTTTTTCTGGGCAACAAAGAACTATAGTACATTGACAGGCATGGGAGCTATTGCCAGCACAGGTTGATACAATACAGATAAAACCGCCTCCAATTTAGACAGTGGACATACAACGTATTAGATGGTCCCAAATGTTGTAAAATTATTCGAAAGAAAATCATAAGACAATATCCATTTATTGCTCTTGTGGTGCTTTGAGGGAAGAACAAGAGGTAATTGGCACAACACATAAAAAGCTCGTATAAAAACAAGATAGAAACACAAAACTAGCATCGTAAGGGTCTCTGTAATGACCTTTTTCGTTCTAAAACGGAATGGCATAATAATAATAATATATAGAGAAGTTGATGTTTATTTATTTCAATTTGTTCACTTGCTTCAGTGTCGCCTCAACATGCTACAAGAGGGCTGAATTGAAATATCCCAGAGAAGAATACCCCAAACTTCTGTTTTCTAAGAACCATAAAACCACATGAAGAAC
The DNA here is from genome assembly GCF_024868665.1 of Triplophysa rosa. Lineage (NCBI taxonomy): Eukaryota > Metazoa > Chordata > Actinopteri > Cypriniformes > Nemacheilidae > Triplophysa > Triplophysa rosa. The sequence continues at coordinate 3,737,769 of NC_079912.1, forward strand.
TAAGCGAATATTCAAACCCACTAAAACAGGAGGCACCAGATAAATAAAAAAGGAATTTTAACAGACGTACCATATTTACAATTCCCATTAAATTACACATAAATAAATATATACATACATGAACACAGATTCCCTCATATAACCGTGAATCGTGTTGAAATTCAAAGTTCAAGTTGGTCGATCAGAGCGAACTTGAAGTCATGGCATGGAGCTGTGGATTCCTTTTTGTGTTTTTTTTCCAAGTTTATTATTCACAATACTGATAAAAAATCATCCTCTTCAGCTTCCTGTCACATGGCTACAATCGTAAATGGGATATTGAAGGGACAATGCGGGATTTCAGTCCACTGAACTCATAAGAAAATGAGTTCTTAAGAAAGTTCTGTTGTGGCCGACACATAGGCTACTCCTCTCATTGCCACTCGGATTTTGTCATTTTATTTTGATTTAGAGAAATGCTTTTTCCAACGAATCCCAAGGTGAACTGTTTTATATTGTTTAAAAAAATGAAACGCGTTCAAAATGTCAAGATCAGGAGGTGGAGTCGCGTCAATGACTCGTCTTGTTCACTAGTGTGCTCGATCTATGCATTTTCCACTTTAATTGCCGTGTGGTGGTTGAACATCACTTTCTGTGTTTCTCATCTTTGTCTCCCGCTTTAGAGCCCGTCTCGTTGTGGCTGTTGGGGTTGTTGTTCAAGTACATTTTGTCCATGGCTTTAATGGCCTCCGTCAGATAGTTCTGCAGCGCCGTGAGGGCCGCGCACATGGCAGGAGTCCCGAATCCGTGAGAAATAAGACTGAAGTGGGTCAAACAGCTCTGTATCCCGGGCTCGAGAATGGGTTGTGGACGTGAATTCCCCAGGGGCGAGCGGTCTTGCGAGAGCAGGTCCGTGAATTCTTTGCAGATTTGTCTAAAAGGAGACACAATGCAGGATGCGTGTCAGGGTGAAGCTAATTACAGCTGAAGGTATGAAGTCAGAAATGTTTTAGTAACACTATGTGCTCCTTATGCGTCCCATAATCAACAAGACACATATTCCTTTTGACAGCAGCTGGTTTGGGCAGTGAAGGATCAGAGGGATGGACAATTCAAGTTCAATGCTGAGTATCTCATATACGTCAGAGAAACGTCAGCCATGTGAATTGGATCAGACCTTTTAACTTCCAGGACTTTTGCAGAAGAGTGTCGCTTTATTCTTTATGTAATAGTTTAAATCGGGGATGGTGTATCTATTTGGTTTGAAGCTTTTCGAAATCTAAAAAAATCTTGTAAACGATGCTCATTTATTGGCTGGGAAAATAATAGGATGTCAGTCTTCAAACTTTGATAACAATTTCGTGTAGGCTATTTCCATGTTGTGGTATATTCCAGGAAACTATTCCAAGAATTAAACTCCAAGTGAGCCGTTTTTAGGCAATCTTATTTATTAGGTAGTAGCTGCATGAATATGAGCACATGTAAACCATTTGACAGCAGCCTAAAGCAAACTTAAATGCTGTGTGAACCACCACAATTAACTTGTTCACCTTGACAAAAAAACGCAGTCGTAAACAGTGAAATTGTCTTTGACGTTGATAAAGTGAGATTAGCACTTACTTCGATGCCAATAACATGTTTTTTCTTTGGACTTGTTCGTTTGGGTCGGAATGCTGTCGGTTCACGTATTCAGCCATCGCCTTGGCTGGAAACTCAGTCTCACATACATAACCGAAATCTCTGGCCAGATGCACAGCTTCACCTAGGAGAAAATGAGAGTCAGTGTGCAGCCTATTACTTAAATATACTACAATTATCATATTTCACATTTGTCATCCAATTAACTCATGCCAATGAGCAGGACATCGCTCTTTGTCAATTTCTACATCACTGATGCACCTTAATTTCCAGTCCTAACAGAAAAAAACAATTCTGTCAAAACAGGATGTGAGTCCCTGTATTCTGACATTAAAAGGGCGAAACATCATAGCTGCAAACCATAATGATATCTTGTGATTAATTCGTTATCCTTCAATCTATTACAAGACTGTTATATAGAGCTATTTCAAACGACTTAGAGTAAAATGCCTTTTTATACTTTGGTAATGAAAATTAGGCTACTCCATCTAGGTCTGTTTTTTTCTGCTGCCTAAGTCTTTGGTTTTAATTTCCTGAAACAGTTGGGTATTTACTGCGGGCCTTCCTGTCATAAGCACACAGTCCGGAAGAACGCATGCGCCAATTAGCATCAAAGCACAACTGCACTAAACTGCTTTCCATAAAATGGAGCAGATCATAAACAATAACAGCACTTCAGAAACCCAGTGTCCTCTAACTAAATCAGTGTTAGCTTGTGTCTCCCTCAAACCCCCTCTGCCCTTATCTCGCAGGAATCATATACATTTCTTCAGGCTCATTACCATACAAGACCAAATTTCAATGAAGCACGATGAATATTACATTCAGTCTTCAGCGGCAATGATTAACAGGAACCAATGAACCGTCGCCAGCTTTCACCTTTAAAACCCACGGTACACCAAATACCACTGCACGGAATAATCACCTCCGACTTTGCAAGCAAAATGGATTTATTTAACAGCAATGGAATCTTCGCACAGCAACATAATTAAATCATTTATTTTTTTTAAATGGGCTTTCAACCTGCTGTCAACATAAATTCCAAATAATAATAATAATAATACGCCTAAAATATCAAAATACGATGAATGCAATAAAATAGCAGAATTGATATGGCGTAAAGAACGCCGCAAAAAGACTCTTGACAAAGCTATATCGTGCACGCATTAAAATAATAAGTAATGCTGCTTGCAGATTTTAAAAATCCCCTGTAATACCACAACATTCTTTCAAAACTGTATGTCCAGATTCCATTCTCTGAAAACAGCCTTTTCGTATATCCTTCATGCATTGTTGCTTGCAAGACAAACTCTCTCCATTTCACGGATGAATGCAAATCCTGATTTAGAATCGCTTTAATGTAGCCGCATTAAACACCTGCGTTATCATATGCATAAATTCTTCGGGAAACTTACCTTCCACCAGTGACGTCAGGAGGGTAACATTGGCGGCCTTGCGTCTTCCTGCTGGTAAATTTAATCCGATTTTGTCAAGTTTCTCTCTTAAAGATCTTCCGCCGTTTTTAGATTTTGCTCTATTGAGGAAATGACAAAAATGTTACTAAGTGTAATTGCTTGTTAAATTGTTAGCCATTTTATGTCATTGCGTGATTCATCGATTTTTCATCGATAGGCTACGTAAGTAAAATAAGGACCGGGGTTTTCAAGAATATCAAGTTGAGTAGTGTCCCCAACATCTATCGTTTTAAATTATCTCCGGATAACTTTAAATGGTAAAAGCAAAACGAAAATGTGACGATATTTCAAATAAATACCTTTTATAATTCTATCGAGCAGTTTGTCATATTTGTATTCCCCTGTCATCGCGTGATGTTAAATTTTCACAGGCCAGAGTTAATTCGTGGTGACAACAAGCGCTCAATGTAATTGGGTAGCCCATTACCAACATAATGCATCATAATGCAAGATTCACTGTTTTGTCTATTGGTGTATAAGTCGAATGGGATGTACCACTTCGGTGGGTTTGATAACGGAACGTGCTTGGTAACATGTATATGTATTTATTGGTCTGTGTAATGTAAGTCTAACTCACCTCCTCAAGACCCCACCGAGTAGAGAGGCGTTTAGGCACTCAGGCGGAGAGAGACGTCTCTGCACCTCCGCTACCGTGACCTTGTACTTTGAGGTTGAGCTGAGAAGTGAGAGACGACCCGGAACCGAACAAAACACTTCGTTTGGGTTTACCACACCGCCAAAAAGCCCGTCTTTGTTTATCGGTATTGCAGAGATGTTGGTCTTGGATATGGAGACAGGACCTGGAAAAAAATATGATTAGGCCTCCATTTCAGTCTACAGCACCAACCTAATGGAAAAAAAAGATGAATTGCTATGCAGCAGACAGCTATTGAGTAAGATTAAACATATGCGCTTATATGCACATCATCTCGCACGCCTGTGTGGAATCAAAGGCAATATGGTCTTATCAGAGGGGGAGGAAAATAGATACCACAGCAATAGCTTTTCATTCAGCTCGTGAATGTAACTGCTGGAATATGCCCCGGATAATGAAGTGGCCTAACCATCAAATATTTCACATTTTCACAATGGTGACTCCAGACCAAACTCAGAGAAGATGACAGTCGAGCATGCACATCGCTGCCTCTCGTTTAAAACTGACTGCACAGTGCAGCAGTCAATAAAATGTGACACATATTACACATGAGTATGAAACTTCATAAAACAGAAAACTGAGTGAAGACATTCGAAAGGTGGCATAATTAACATTAATGTTGGTAAAGGTATATTCAACAAAATAATAATAATTTATAGCCAACGCAATGCTCCTAACGAATTGCAATTATTTCTCATAACCAATCCACACCAATCAGTCGTGGAGTGCATCAAATGATTTGCACAAATAAAAAAAACACACCAAATTAAACTTACAAACGAGTGCGCACATACATAAGTGTCCAGGCCTTATCCTGTCGCAGCGCCCGTTGCTTTTTTATGTGCTACCCGGAAACAAAAGAGCAGGGACTTTTGGATAGATCACTATAGTGACATTAATAGCGCATGGGAGACTAATCCATACAAGAGAAGATAAACGAATTTGTGTGATCGCAATTATCAGGTGTATGTTCATTGAGCATATACCCGGTGAAACAAATGTAAATTTTTCACGTAGTATAAAAAAACAAGTAATGCTCATCTTACCGCAACGCACTTGAAACGACAAAACAGTTCGAACCCTACTATATGCATTCATTTTTCTACAGCGTTCTTCGACCAAATGAAACAAAAAAAGTATTCAGATGTACAAAATGACTGAGACACGCAATATAATTGTTGGTTTATGGTAACCAAAGTTCGAATCCTTAACATAAACGTCATGCGTTTTTTCACATTATCTTTTTAAATGACATTTACTCAGAGCAAGCTTCGATAAAACAAGCACCACCATATCAAAACACATTGATACCTGTATGGAGCCTGATGTGGAAAATTGTATTAAACAGATTTGTGCATTATCTTTACCAGGCCTACAAATTAACCAGCAGGATAGACGTGTATAGACTTTACGTACGGAGAGCTGCATGCAATATTGTGAAGGCATGCTCGGCTTACCTTTTTTGATTACAGTTTGGTCTGGGATGTGAATTCCTTGATCTTCAACGTGCTGCAAAGATAAAACAACAAATTAATAATGAAATAAATTAGACAATACGTACTGTTTGTAAAGAAAATGAAATAAAAAACTAAATGATCACAATATTTCCATAATAAATTTTAAGATTACATCCAACCATTTTATGTAGTGGGAAAAATAATAATAATTTATCACTTTAACTACTAAAGACTTAAACAGCGGAAACCTATTAACGTGCAATTGGTGCAACAGAGCATTTTCGCTATGTATTCTTTTCACTGTAATTCTCCAAGATGTCTTCAGCAGGTATAGGCTAAAATTGAATTACTCGTTAAAAAAAGAGGGACATCCAGAAACCAAGTCTTTGTCACTTTGTAAATGGTGTATTAATAAAAATTAACAATAATGGATACAATGAATTATGTGTAGGCTATTACAAATTAAAAACTAAATGTAATTGTACAGTTAGTGTTACTTTTATATATATACACATATTTCTGATTCTACAAACGATATAAAGTGTTTATCATATGCCATAAAGGCTAGCATTCAATGTAATAGCAGCATAAAATAGCGCAATTTCCAATTAAATCTTAAAAGTTATTTTACCTTCGTCGGTGATATAAAACTGCTGCTCATGTACACCGTCACGTTTTACATTTTACTATTATACCATAAAAAACACAATCCCAAAGTATTCCGCATAACCAATTACGTAAAACATGACATTATTTAATAGATGTGGCTGCAGTATTTAATTAACCAAAAAAATGTACAATATCTGCATTGTTACCAATAGCAGCAAATCTAAGCAATGGCCGTGATTACTTAATAAATAAAACTGCATGTTAAATCATAGGCTTAAATAATTTCGCCTCACCTGCATATCTTCTAAAGAGTGAGGTATTCCATGTATAGGGATTGAATCCGTGAGTCCGGTCTCGATGCCGTGACCCGACGGCAGCAGCACTTCTCTGCGGTACTCTCGGCACAGCTGATGTGGTAACCCGCGGTGCTGGTGCAGCAGACTGCTCTCTTGACTCTGTCGCTGGCCGGGCCAGCCCGGGTGCTGCGGCTGCGGCTGGGCGTGCAGAGAGTTGATGGAGTACGGGTCGTTAACGTGAGAGTAAGGGTCCTGAGATTGTGGGTAAATGGGCTGGTATGGTGGTGGAAAGTATGGCGGCTGGAAGTCTGAGTTGGGCGTGTGGGAGAGTGGAGGAGCGCTGGTGTACGGAGACTGACCCACGCTGCCCAGCTGGGGTAACCGAGCTGTGCCATTGCTGGTGCCGTCGTGGCGATCCTTGGGAAAGAAAAAGATACCATTTTAGTGCTGTTTTATTATTATTACTAGCCTACTATTAGACTATAATAATTATTATTTTACTCGTTCTTTTTAAAAAATTAATGGAAGCAATTTGCAATTTGAGTTATTATATAATCGAACAAGTCTTGTATTCGCTCAGTAGCAGTAATTGTAATATAAATTACAACAACACGTAGCTCAATATACGTTATTTTGCATTCTCCAAGTAAACAATTTGTAGCGATTTAGCAACTACATATCCCACTGCGGGGCAAAGTAAAAATAAGAGTTTACACCAAGTATAAAGTCTCTGTTATAGCGTTTGACACTATACCAAGAACAGCTGGCATAATGATACAAACAAAATCAAATAATCGGAGAGTAAACGCTAAGCGCAGTCCTCGAATCTTTAACCCCGAGTCACTCACCATCGCGGAAAAACTGTGCACTAACATCTGCGAAGATTCCGGGGGATTTCAAAAGACAAGAATTTCGATGGTACAAAACAAAAATGAACGAGCAAATGATATCAAGATGATATAAACTGCAACACGACGTGTCTGTGGCCAGTGTTCAAATAAAACGATAATCCATCAGAATTTAGGTAAATTCCCACTGTTCTTCATCAGCTCAGTGCTTTTCTCTAAAGTTTCTTAGATCCCTTTTGGCGTCCTCTGCTTCTGTCAGTAAGCTGTTCCCCTGTTTGAGCTCATGTTAGCACAGATCTGCCTCTTTCCCTGCACTCCTAATAGTAGATATTCATGACTATTAATATTACACGAATACTTAATAAGGGAAGAATGGTAGGAAATCGAGCGTGAAGCGAGAAAGCAACTCAAGGCAGACTGCACTAAATGACGTCCATTGAATGAGGAATCGGTATATCTAATCAGAGATGAGGAGAGAGAGGGAGTGGGAGAGGGAGAGCGAGAGAGAGAGACAAAAAGAGGGACATTCTCCAGCCTCTGACGAATCAGAGGGGGGGGGGGGGATTGGCATTTTAAAAGGTTCGAGGGCAAGCAAAAGTGAAAGAAAGAGAGAACGAAAGGGGGAAGAACACAAGGAAGGAAACAATGTGCACCTCTGATTCTGGTGAAAATACAGCAAACGCTGAGGGCATCTGGACTGGTACATTTTTGCTGTTCACGGGATGCTCGTCTCCCTCGTTATTTTTCATATTAGTGTTCGCGTGTTCGTGCTCCATGGCCCACTAGAATCCCTCACCAAGAGTTTAGTCACGGCCACGACACATCAACACACTCCGATGCAGCTCAGTTTGTTGTGAATTTTCACAACAAACTTTAGGCGTTAGCACTCATCGTACACACTTCCTTCTCAATTCCAATGCGATTATTATAAGCGTATTTATTTCGATCAACGCAAGAGAAAACCACAAGGACATGGCAAGTCTTTCCTGCTAAAAGGCTGTGCAATCTTCGGAAACATGCAAAAACACGTTTTACTGGCTTCGCCACTCTGAAACTACTCCCATATATTACTGCATTCATCACAAACAAATCAGAGGGAAAAGACATGAAGGACTTTTACAGGAAAAAAATAATTCTAAAGAATCGATTCTTTTAATTCTGTTTACCAAACCTGTGTTTGGTAAGTTTATTATTTCCTGTCTCTTTCGATATAAAATAAAATATTTTCAATATTACAACGTCACTTATTTTTAATGCAATTGAAAAATAATATGTTATTCTAAAGTGTGTATTTAGGGCTAATAATAATAACAAAAATAATTATGATAATTTTGTTTTATTATGAATAGCCTACTATTATTATACTTTTTATTTGTTGTATTTATTTACTTATTTTGAAAAACTTAAACGTGTCTTGAAGCATGCAACTTTGCAGATGTATTTAAGCACTTATCATAAATGAAATAGCGCACACACCGCAAAAAGTATTTAGTAAAAGCTGACTGCGGGAAAAAAAAAAAAGGTAAAACAAGCTGGTAAATATCATGCAAAATTTTGTATAAAAAGTCTGGTTATGCCGCTTACCTCGCAGTCTTCATATTTAATATTATCAGTTAACTTCCAAAGCATTTTCATTGGCTGAGGATAGAATGAAATGCGCCTTCTCTTAAGTTTGACACAGTGCAGAGGGCTTGAGCTGCGCGCTCAGATCTCCCTCTAATGGTGGAAGAAAAAGACTCGCGAGCTACTGTAATAACCCTCATTAGCATATCAAGAGACCAAAGCCAATGAATATACACAGATAGAAACTGCAACGAGAATTCCAGTAAGAATAGGCTACGTTTACATGGTTTCATTTGTATTTCAAAAGATCATTGTAAAAGGGGTTCACAGTCGTGAGTGAGAGCTCCTGACTGTGAAACGTATTATACAATAAAAACTGGATTGGATTGATTCGCATTGGAATTATTAGTAAAAACTCAGAAATACTGTAAATTCCATGGAAAAACATGTGACGAATATTAAGGCTATGATTATCTTATGTCACACGCTTTAGAGCACGCGCATTCATACAATAGCTTCAAGTGTTAGAAAATAATTTGTACAAAATATTTTAAATAATACGAAACTACTTCAACCCGAAACATAAATACATGTATTTCAATGGGCACCATTTTAAGCCGTGTAATTGTAAACTGTTGTTTTAGTCCTATAGTGAACCTCGGCCTGTAAAACACTCCGAATACTGTTATGCAAAAGTGGTCGATTCTGGAGAAGGTATACAGCTCTATTTAGACTTGTAACTGCGCAATTTGATAAATGTAAATAATTAACACAACAACATGGCTTGTTAAATGTGAATGAGGTCAGGAGACAGGTCGCCGGGTCTAAGGCGTTGTCCCTCTCTTATCTCTATTACCATTTTTGGTGGGGTGAGTCCAGTTGTCATTAATGAGAGGTCGAAAGAAACTAAGACACAATGACAATGAAAAGAGGCAGAGAAACGCGCAATAGAATTTAATGGGTGTGTTATTTTGTTGTTTGCTATTTATTGATTAGGGGTCCATCATTGAAACCATTTGCACAAAAGCAAAACTTGTTTTGATTGTTATCAACATGTTGGTACAGCACTAACTGGCAATCCTCACTGTGATAAAAAACAATGTATTCAATAATAATAATAATAATATTTCATAATTCAATCGATTTCTGTTTTTTAATTGTTTTTTTCTTTTTTTTTGCTTGTGTTTGTAATGGAGCAGAGTTTAATACCTCACAGAAAAGATACAGACACTATTAGCCTACTAAATACAGCGACATTTTATGAAACGTTTATGTAAGGGAAACACGCTTAGAATTATGTAGGCCAGGCCTGAACGAAATTTAGTTATAAAGTTGTAATAATATATAGCCTAGTGACGTTTGTCTAAAAATAAATAAAACAACAGCACATTTAGTTTCTCCGAGCAGTGACCTAGGGTTGTCATATTTTAGACGAATCTGATCACAATAATTTTTTCACCGCTGTTTCGCAAATGTCTACAATCAAATTGTTGTCTCTGTTATTTTTTATAATCCTAAACACAAACCGTACAGTCGTAGATTATTTTCACTTGGTTTAAAATCGTACTGTACGGAAAAACTTTACTTACCTTACGAAAAACGTAATTTTATGCAAAAGTAAAAGCGTGCCCCTTCAAGCTCGTATACCTTATTAGGAAGAGAACGTACCTGCCAGTCTCCCATTTTGCCCAGAAGTGACATTCTTGTGTCTTCTCTCTGAATTTGGTACATCACACAGTGTTAGCTCATTTGGTCTTCTATCCTTAAGCAAAATACCACTTTACCTGAGCAAAATCTACTCACCTGGCCATAAAAAAGAGTACCACCTCACGGCGCATGCGCACTGTTATGGGCACGTGCAAGACAAGGACACCTGGAAAGAGTAAAAAAAGTGTTGCGATTCCTGCTAAAGAAAAAACCTTTATATTGTTATATCGACGTGGAGCTCTAAGGCGCTGATCAAGTTGCGGTTTTCAAAATTGTAAAACTATTTAAATGCCTAGTTAGCATTTATGAACGTTTACAGATTAAGTACTGTAGAAAAATCTTTTTTAATTTTAATTTAATGGTAGGCTAGGCTATTTACTGCACTCAACATTATTTTTACTAAAACGCACACAATTAAAAAGTGAATTTAAGTACTTAGCCGACAGACTCAGAGAGAGCTGAGATGTTTTTTGTGATTTTTGTTTTAGACAGTGAGTTACTTTGTGTGTGGGGGGCAGATTGTTTGCATCTGTCACCGACCAACTTTTACTCCTGTTTAAATCTTTAATGTGCAGAAATGCATATGCACACACGCATATGTACACGAATTATTTAAATCTGAATCAGGTTTGATTTTTGTGACAAGCCTGTATAGTGAGAGACACGTACTGTATAGCCTACTTGCGATAATATTGGAGTACACTTTCTCTGAATAACCTGCTGTCCTCTGGCGCCTCCCATTGGACAAGCGAATATGCCCTTCTGTACGAAAGCCCGGCATCATCTCTTTCTAAAAGCTAAAAACCTTTGTCTTCGGATACTTTGTTTACTGATTTATATCACGTTTACCATTATGATCCCACAAATACATTTGTCTGTATTTTACTTATAGCTAACTCATGTAGTTTAAAACAGTGTGATAACCATGCAGTGTTATTGCAACAATATTACAGACGAAAATTTTCACCCATGACAGCATTAATTACTAAACACGATACTTTACACTGAACTTAAAAAAACCAGGCCAATCGTCAGAGAACCAAAAGTCTGGTAATAGAAGTCAAAACGATTGTTGTCTGGTCATCTGGCACCATCTACCGATGGTATTTGGAAATGCGGAGCATTTTAAACCAGTACTACAGTATTAGTTGCCCATGTTCAACATGACAGCTGTGATCCCAACATTCCTAATCATAATGTCTGTGTTGGAAAATAAAATATAGTTCCGAAATTGGTTTATTATTAGTTCATAATTATTCTATAAATGCTCAGCGGCTGTGATTGCATCTGGCCTAATCACAGCCCTGCTGATATTGAGAACTCCTAACTGATAGATATTGCATTACATACGATATTCTATTCTATAATCCATAGATTATAATGACGAGAACAACAACAACATGATGTAAAATACATTTAGCGTTAATGAAATTAAAAAACGTTTATTGTAAATAAACTTCATTTCCCATAAGTCAACTCACAATGACAAGGACGTTGTGCGTGTGTTTTAGCGGTCTTTGGGGGTGACGTCATAAACAAATTGCGAGCACGCGCATCAGCAAGGACACAGGCACGCATAAGATAGCGAGTATGAACATATTCATATTTTTTACATGGTGTTCATATTTCATTGATTAATGTCATGAGGACACGGAACACAATTATAAGGTGTTACAGCCACGGCAACCGCAGGTTTAAAAGTACGTCAATGGAAACACGTATCTGAGATCATCTGCCGTTTACCAGTGCAGTGTGTAAAAACATTTCGAAAACCATTTTCAGCGATCCTCACTAAGACGAATAATTCGCACAGACACTTAAGTTTCTGGCGTAAGAATGTCAGCAGGTCTGTTTGTAGCGTTATCAGTGTGAGAGTATTATCGCGTCTGCGGAGGCGTCTCTTCATGTTTAGTGTTAACACTCGATGAATAGTTCTGCAGTTGTCATTTTTACACAGGTCTGATTTTATAAACGGCTCACATTCTCTCTGTATGCTATCAGTCAGTGTGTGTGTATGATGGCTGTGGATTGGACTGGATACGGATATGCAGCACTCGTGGCATCTGGAGGAGTTGTAGGATATATCAAAGCAGGTAATGAAAGCTCGTGAAATCTTAAGTGCATTATAGATTGGACTAACGTTAGACGGTATCGTAAGAAATGGACAGGGTAAAACCACAAAAGAGCTAACGACTTACAGCAGGACAACATGATTTGTTAGGTAACGTTATAACAGCTAAACTTGCTTGAGCTCGTTTAATGTAAAAATGTAGTTTATTTAGTTTTAAGATGTTGGATATATATTTTTTGTTTTGTTAGTGGTGATTACACAGATACAGTAACTGTCAAATAAGTAAAATGCTATCACTGGGATTCAAGTTCCTTATCCCCCTAAAGGGCTTAAAGCCCTTTAAAACAACGACTGTGCTGTTAAAGGATGAATATTGTTTCAGCATTAATTTAGTTTTCATACCTAATTTCCCCATTTAATTTATTTGTTGCTCCATTGATACCTTAGAATTAGAAAGATTTTTATCTTTTCATTTTGTTTTTACTTTACTGTCCATTAACATCCAGATCTTCTAATTGATCCCCATTTACTTGTGTGCAACATCAATCTAGGGCTGCATAACGATTAATCGCGACTAATCGTTTGCAGAATAAACGTTTTTGTTTACATAATATATGTTGGTGTACTGCGTATGATAATTATGTACAGTATATATAAATACACGTACATGCATGTACTGTATATAATTAAGAAATATGTAACTTTTGATATGTTTTATATTTATATATATAATTTATATTATATATAAATATTAAATATATTTTTTTCTTAAAATCATGAATCTGTGTGTGTATTTATAAATACATAATTATCACACACAGTACAACAACATATATTATGTAAACGAGTAGTCGTGATTAATCGTTATGCAGCCCTAAATGTGGTTCAATAACTTTATACTTAAAAGGTAAAATTAATTGTAATTTTCTTAAATTTAATCCGAATACCTCTATCTGAGAAAAGTCTGTTTTGAGCATTATAGAGTCTGTAAAAACTCTTGCTGTAATGCATTGTGTTGTGTTTTAAAAGGGGATTAGATCTTGCTGTTGCTATGTACAGTATGTAATAGTCACTGATGTCATGTTTTACCTTTTCATTAAATGATTTTTAATTTGGTATTTTTTTTTCATTTTTCCTACAGGCAGTGTTCCATCCCTGGCGGCAGGGCTATTGTTTGGGGGTTTGGCTGGGTTTGGTGCCTACCAGATATCCCAAGATCCCAGAAATATTTGGGTGTCTTTAGGTTTGCCGTTTCCACACATATTCACGATGAAGTGAATTTCTTGTATAAACACATAAACAGATTACACAGCAGGACTTACTGAACATCACTCATTTCACAGCCACTTCTGGGACTCTTGCTGCGGTCATGGGAAAGAGATTCTATAATTCACGCAAAATCATGCCAGCTGGTCTCATTGCTGGAGTCAGGTAATTAACATTTCTGTAATATTTCACCTTAATAGAGTGTTTGGAAAGTTTAGATTAGTCGTAGCTTGACTCATGTCAAGCTCACTGATCACTGACAGCCGGTGAAAAGATTGCACCTCCCCAGTCTGTTCCTTATACAAATCAAGTACATGCTTCTTAATGTAATGTTTCTGTCATTTCTAAAGCTTGAAATAATTAAGAGAAAATCTTTTGCAGTATTCTGATGGTGGCCAAGCTTGGAGCTGGGATGCTGCAGAAACCACAGCAGTCATGATACACAGAAAATACGAAAATCATTTTCCTTCTAAAATGTAACCCAAGCATGTAATTATGTTTTTTTGTATAACATGTACAATAACATTTCTGAATGTTCAAATGGTTCATCAGCAGTCTAATAATTAAAATGCTTTAAAATACCTACAAAATAGTCTTTATTTCAGCTTGGGTGAACCAAATCACATCATATGTTCACGTGACAGGTCTCTGTACTGCTTATAGTAAAGACTGTTGGTAAAAGGCTGTTTTAATATAAGTAAATAAAAACATCCTTGCAGCATAAATCGCATTTACACATAAAAAATAAAAATGAAATGCATTTATAAACTGCATACTAAAAATGGCATAAAAAATAAGCGGGATATTTATGTAGTCTACTCAAGAAAAAATCCGTAACTGAAAACGTTGAGTCAATAATAAAGATTTGTGTCTTAATTGCGCAACACATTTGAGCGAATAATGGCCTGATGTTTTAAGGTGATATAGACCTATTCAAGCTGCTTCTCTCACGAGTGTTGAACAGGCCTTAGTCCTCATGGCATGGAAGCTCAACAAGCACTACCGGTGACTTCCATATTTTGCAGCCCAGTCAATGCGCCCGTGCACGGGCTGAACCGGTGGTGCACGAGTGAGAAGATTGGCTGAGTTTTTGCCCAGAGCTGAGTAAGCTGTGCTTTTGAGTTGGGTTCTGTCAGCTCTCCTTTTCCATCCATCACAATCTGTAACAAGAAACAGTATTTCACACTTGGACAAAACCACCAGAAACTGAAGCTGAAAGCTGCTTTTGAAGAAATTACATAAAAAAGAGACAGGGTCCAAAATTAACATTTGCAAAATAGGAAAAAAAGAGAATATAGGCTACATTGAATGAATTGTAATTGATTACATGAAGGTCGAGTCAGATGTTACTTTGGTAGAGTTTGATCGGAATTGTGCATTTTGCCCGCATGTCTGTGAATGACCTTTATCTCAGAAAATACACGCTAAATTATTATATTGCCAGTCACTGGCAGGTTGTGTCAATGTTGGACCTTGTGAAGACATATTGGCTAAGATGGCTACTGATCTGACATTTTACCTTCAGAGCTTTCATTGAGTGAAACTGTAGATGAAGGTTTGGACTTTGAAGGTTTAGCTTTGACCGCTATAGAGTCAGCAGTGGCAGAGAGGTCAACTATGAGCAGATATCAATTATTTGTAGACACGCAGACAGATAGCACAAGAAAGTTGAATGAGCAGAAAGAACGACAGATTAATTCAGAAGAGAGCTTTGACCACCAATAGTATCCAGCTGCAGGCCCGCAGCCACTCATTTTAGAACACAGGATCCAGACCACCAGTTTCAAGCCGGAAGGGGCGGGCTGGCAGCACCACGCGTTTTTGGACACACGCATTAACAGCATGGTCGGAGAGCAGGGTGAGTTCTGTCCAGTTTTGTTTATATGTTGTGAAAAATCAATTTATATATTAAGTTAGGTGTTTATCGCAACTATTATGTGCACATCTTTCACATATTATAATTAAAGGAGTCATATGACACGGCTAAAACGAATATTATCGATCATTTTAGATGTAATGCAATGTGAATACACGATTTAAGGTTAAAAACACTGTATTTTCCACATACAGTGCATGTTTGTATTTCCTCTTTGTCCTGCCTCTCTAAAACATGCAGATTTTTAACAAAGCTCATCGCTCTGAAAAGCGAGGTGTGCTATAATTGGCCAGTTAACCAGTGTGTAGTGATTGGTCGAATACTGCAACCGTGTAACGGAAATGTAACGCTTCTTACCATATTTGGAACATCAGGTTCTAAAGCAATTGTACTAACCGGTATGCCCACCTTACTTACCTATATATTTGGGCGGTCTTCGTCAACTCATACCACGAACTGATGTAGATTTGTTGGGGTGTGGTTACACGAGGTGTTTCAGGCAGGTCTGGGTGAGCATTCGTTTTTAGATAGAATGCATATTTTGTTCCGACACTTTAATTTTTGCAATTTTACGTGTCTAATACATGCATGGGCAACTTATAACACACCAAAGACACAGAAAAACACGTGTTCACGCCATATGACCCCTTTAAAGTTTAAAATCGTTGTAGTATTTAATTCTTTTGTGTGATTTATTTCTGCAGACACACGGCTTTCTTTTTAGATAGGGCGTTGTAAAAGGGCTTTGCGGCGAAGCCGCTACGTCTATCTTTATTACTGTTTTTTATTTCTTGATTATTTATTCAATGCATAGCTAATTTATTTATGAGTTTCCGTCTAAACGAACGGCCAAGACGCATGCATTTTTTAATCTCGTGTAAATGGCCCCTTAGAGAGAAAAAATACCTTAGCTGCAACGGTGTACAAACTGTTGCAGCCTTAAATAGTGCCCCTTTTGCCCAGCATTGGCAGTGGATGAAGAGAACAAGGAAATGGCCCTTTACAGTATCATGGAACACCTGGAAGGTTCCAGGGAGCCCTTTACATTTTGTTTTTTCATTCCAGGAAGACATGGAGTATTTTTTTGTGAAAAATACTTGATAAAATTGGACTGAAAGTTAAGAGTTTTTCTCCTTTATCTTAAATGTGTGCTCTCACTGAGCGTGTGTGCGTGCGTGTCTGTGTGTGTGCGCGTACTTGTCTGTGTGTGTGTGTGTTCATGTTTGTATATCCCGGTGGGGACCTAAACCTGAATGCATACCAACACATGGGGACTCGTGTCACCGTGGGGACCAAAATTGAGGTCCCCATGGGCAAAAAAGCTTATAAATTGTACAGAACAATATTTTTTTTTAATCTAAAAATGCAAAAAGTATTCTATGATCTTTAGGTTTAGGGGTAGGGTTAGGGATAGGGGATAGAATATACAGTTTGTACAGTATAAAAAACATTACGCCTATGGACTGTCCCCACGGAGATAATGAACCAGACATGTGTGTGTGTGTGTGTGTGTGTGTGTGTGTGTGTGCGTGTGCGTGTGTCTATGTGTGTTAGTACGTGTGCATATTGTGTGTGTGGAGTGTTTTGTATGTGGGTATGTCTGTCTTCTGTGTTTTCAACTTTTTCTTGTTTTTGGAGGTACAACTTTAATTGTTTTGCTTATAGTCAATATGTATGGGAGGCAAATCCTGCCAAATTTAAATAAATAAATTAAACGATGAAAATGAAAACCAATTAGCAATTTCATTATACACAACTGCGCACAATATGTGCCAAAATGAAAAATAAAATGAAATTATTTTATTTTCATTTTTACACTGACAATGCGTTGTCCCTGTCAAATTGAAAAAGAAAATGCAATTGGTGATTTAACATTTAATTTTCACTAAAATCTCGAGGCAAGACTGCCAATATGAAAATGATAAGGCAAATGTGAAAAAGAAATTGCAAAAACATTTTTTACAAAGGTTTTTATTAATGTTCACGCAATAATACTGACACAATTCAAATTAAAATGTAAAGTTTGATTTTCATTTTATTTTCTCCTCTTTTATTTCATTTTCTTTTTCGTTTTCATTTTCTTTTTCTTGTTCAAAGTCATGCAAATTACATGTTAATCAGTGGGTGTGGATGAGCGTCTGCATTACTGGGAACGCCCACAAAAACGTCATATCCGTTTATTCGAACGAACGTGTGTAGACTTTGTCAGGCGCTGCTTGGCCTTAGCTCTTTGTAATGATCACGATGACTGTGCCTGGTGCAATACCGAAAAGTTGTAGTGTGGTGTTCTGCATAGAGGTCTGCAACCCAACCCGAGCCCGACGGGGCCCGAAAAACTCGCGGGCTTTGGGTCGGGTTAATGTTTAATGAATAGCCTCGGGTTCGGGTCGGGTTTGTAACTAAAAAAATATATAGGCTATATACAAACAAGTTTGCGTGCCGTGGCGTGTGCTTGAGTGTTTGCTGCGTTGCGACCACAAAAAAAACACGAGAGAAAACACACACTTTTCGCATAAACTGTTCTGCGCACATGCACCCGCTCTTGTCCTCGTTGTCACGACACAGCAGGTGATGGTAAGAAGAGTGCGATAAAGCAAAATATTAGCTATGGAAAACGTATAGTTCTAAATGATGCAGGGAAAGCTTCACTCTGGAAGAATTATGATCTTGTCATTACTGTCAAGACCGGCCCGTAGTGTCCTCAGCATCCCTGTAAGTAACGTTAGCAGCAGCAGCGAGAGGAACTTCAGTGCAGCTGGGCTAACTTTTAATCAGAGCAGGACGGCGCTTAAACCAACAGTTCCAGAGGGATCAAAAATGATTTTTGACTTTTACACCTGTTCACCCACAGCAAAGTTTAGTTATTGGTAAGTCTGTGGTATTTCTTATTTTTTCTTGTGTGTTCACTGCTGAGGGGGCCGCCGTGCCTTGATGAAACTGTGTTTGCCTACATGTAGCTATTTGTTTAATTATCATCGCAAGCAATCATAAAATGCAGCACATTTCAACAAAGCTTGCTGTTAAACGCACTTCGGGTTCGGGCTTAAAATGTAACTGTAATGGTCGGGCCGGGTCGGGTCGGGTTAAACAATCTCGGGTACGGTCCGGGTTCGGGCTTTCGTTTAAAGCCCGTGCAGACCTCTAGTGTTGTCCTCATAGTGTTGTGCGTTACACTATGTGTAACTGTGTACACTATGTGTAACTGTGCGTTATTAGATGTTTTTTGCTATGACAGCTGAACTTCAAGGAGAAATTTAAACAGGCGCATCATTTAAAACATGCATTCATAACATAGTGCAGCGCTTCGTATAACGATTGGCTCATAATCATAATGAAGTATGCGGGGCTGATTTAAACACGTATGAGCCGCTCTCGTATGATGATAGTGTAAGCGAATTGGTCTGCGCACCACGCGCGTGAAGTTAAACACACCTTATTAACCTCAAACCGAACATTACGATGGATTCTATTATGCTGAGAAAGATCGCTTTGTTTATGTTTTCTTAAAAGCAGTCACAGTGTAATGATGATAGCGTGCTCGGGTGCGGATGGTAATGTACAGTGTGAGCGCAGGTCAGCGGCAGAGTGGGGACAATCGCACTCCGGCATGTTTCAGGGCACGCTAGAGATACAGGGCTCTCCAATGCTTTAGTTTGTTCGTCTGTTCAGACGTGTTAACTTATCAGAAATGCAGAACACCACACTACAACTTTTCGGTATTGCACCAGGCACAGTCACCGTGATCATTACAAAGAGCTAAGGCCAAGCGCCTGACACACGTTCGTTTGAATAAACGGATATGACGTTTTTCTGGGCGTTCCCAGTAATGCAGACGCTCATCCACACCCACTGATTAACATGTAATTTGCATGACTTTGAACAAGAAAACGAAAACGAAAATGAAATAAAAGAGAGGAGAAAATAAAATGAAAATCAAACTTTACATTTTAATTTGAATTGTGTCAGTATTATTGCGTGAACATTAATAAAAACCTTTGTAAAAATGTTTTTGCAATTTCTTTTTCACATTTGCCTTTTCGTTTTCATATTGGCAGTCTTGCCTCGAGATTTTAGTGAAAATTAAATGTCAAATCACAAATTGCATTTTCTTTTTCAATTTGACAGGGACAACGCATTGTCAGTGTAAAAATGAAAATAATTATATATAAAATAATTTCATTTTATTTTTCATTTTGGCACATATTGTGCGCGCAGTTGTGTATAATGAAATTGCTAATCTGGTTTTCATTTTCATTGTTTAATTTATTTATTTAAATTTGGCAGGATTTGCCTCCCATAAATATGTGTTATGTACAGCTGCTTTGTAACAATGAAAATTGTAAAAAAAAAAAAGCACTATATAAATAAAGTTGAGTTGAGAGTTAAGTGTTTATCATGTCTGTTAAAATTATACATCTACTATACATCTATTTAAATTTGATTTATGTTCTGTTTTAAAAATATGTTCTTGTTGAAATGTTTGTTCATATAAGAAATGCAAGAAATGCAAATGTATTTGAATTCTGAAAAATATAGGAATATAAAAATATATTTTAAAGTATATTTGACATTAAAGTCTACACTTTGTCCCTAACACCGTGACACACCGGATGTGGCGCGGCACGGCAACAAGAGACAATAGAACGCATTAGAACCAATTATAATTTTAAGT
The DNA here is from genome assembly GCF_024868665.1 of Triplophysa rosa. NCBI lineage: Eukaryota > Metazoa > Chordata > Actinopteri > Cypriniformes > Nemacheilidae > Triplophysa > Triplophysa rosa. The sequence goes on from NC_079912.1 coordinate 3,757,881, forward strand.
TTTGTCCACACCGGACGCGCCGCGTCACTTCCGGTGTAGACACGGTGCAAGTGTTTGTTACAAACTGAACAGATATTGATTATTTAGATATTAATTAGAAGTCAAATAATATTATATATCAAATAAATTATATTTTGAATTCTGAAAAATAAAGTATATTTGACATTGAAAGTCTATACTTTGTGCCTAAGTGTTTGTTTCAAAATGAGCAGATATTGATTGTGTGAACATTAAGTCAACATTATATTTAGTAAAATAAAAAGCACTATGCAAATAATAACTACATAAAAATGTAGGTTATGCATGTTCTAGCGTTTTCAGATATTGTACATTAAAGTCACTAAAATCTATGCGAAAATAAGAACATAGGCTACAGAAACTGTTGGTAGGACGATCTGTGCTAAACCATTATGGTTTTGCCTTCATTTCTGGCCTGAGACTGGTGGTCTGGATCGTGTGTTCCGAAACGTGTGGCGCTACGGGCCTGCAGCTGGATATATCTCTTGACTACAGAAAGAAGTTTAAAGGGAGAGTTCACCCAAAAATTACGATTCTGTCTTCATTTACTCACCCTTGGGTTGTTCCAAACCTGTATACATTTCTTTGTTCTGCTGAACACAAAGGAAGATATTTAGAAAAATGTCAGTAACCAAACAGATCTCATCCCCCATTCACTGCTATAGTAGGGAAAATAAATACTTTAGGAGTCATTGGGGGATGCGATCTGTTTGGTTACTGACATTCTTCCAAATATCTTCCTTAGTGTTTAACAGAACACAAAATGTATACAGGTTTGGAACAATCTGAGGGTGAGTAAATTATTTTTATTTTTGGGTGTCCTATCCCTTTAAGGTAGTGTAAAGAAAAAACGCTGCATCTTTTTAAATAACAATATTAAAAGAATGCACAAAAACAGTTAAGATACAGAGTTTCAAGAGAACTGCTCTCTGTTGCAAAGCCTAGTGAGCTGCTTACTGTATGTAACTTTACTGTAACTTTTACTGTACTGTTTACTGGGAAAATAATGATCAATACGAATGGGAAAATACGAATCACACGTCGTGTGATTTAAATCATTCACTTAGGTTAGCATGCTACTGCAGAAAGTAGCTGCCTATACTGGCAGTAGACAGCAGGGCAGCTCACTATAGGGTTTGGACAAAGATGTAAATTCCTACATTTTCAATGGCAAAACTGAACTCTTACGTGCAAGATGATTATTAAGAGGGGCAAGCTGATTATTAAGAGGGGCGAGTTGAATTCTCTGTCCTACAGATCCCACTTCCTTCTTCTGGAAAGATGGGGTGTATCCTTCAGAGAGATTGTATGTGGTGGTTACAAAGCTTCCTGAAAGCACAAGGCCACAGATTGACAAAATTACAATGTGGTCATCTGGCAGAGAATTAGTCATCAGTCTCCTAATGATTCTTCTATGTCTCCTTTTAGTTTATTCCAGAACAAACCTATGATCATTTGGGTGTACCTTTAACCTGTTCACTTTTCTCTAGTGTTGTTTCTTTAGCTTTATCTGTGGCTTTACTGCTGCTTTCCTCTGAATCCATGTTAACAAATAAGAGCGGGACAGCATGTAGGAAACATTTGGACACTATTATGGCACAAGAAAGACAAGACCTTGAAGTAACATAAAATGGCATGTTACACAGAGGCCTGGACAGGGCTTCTTCTTTAAACTTGAAGATCAGTGAGATCAGATGGGACTGCAAGGATATTTCACAAAACATGGATATACAAGACCAATCCAAGTCACTGAAACTCGCCAAAAACTGTCAAATGACACCATTTGGGGTGGGATTCCATATGGACAAAATTAATCAAATGTCTTGCTGCAATGGCTCATTTAATTAAAGGTGACATGTGAAATTTACGTAATACTGGTGGATACATATTCTGAGTGTCCTACGAATTTACTGGAGCTTGGCACTGGTAACTTGGCATACACTCACCTAAAGGATTATTAGGAACACCATACTAATACGGTGTTTGACCCCCTTTCGCCTTCAGAACTGCCTTAATTCTACGTGGCATTGATTCAACAAGGTGCTGAAAGCATTCTTTAGAAATGTTGGCCCATATTGATAGGATAGCATCTTGCAGTTGATGGAGATTTGTGGGATGCACATCCAGGGCACGAAGCTCCCGTTCCACCACATCCCAAAGATGTTCTATCGGGTTGAGATCTGGTGACTGTGGGGGCCATTCTAGTACAGTGAACTCATTGTCATGTTCATGAAACCAATTTGAAATGATTCGAGCTTTGTGACATGGTGCATTATCCTGCTGGAAGTAGCCATTAGAGGATGGGTACATGGTGGTCATAAAGGGATGGACATGGTCAGAAACAATGCTCAGGTAGGCCGTGGCATTTAAACGATGCCCAATTGGCACTAAGGGGCCTAAAGTGTGCCAAGAAAACATCCCCCACACCATTACACCACCACCACCAGCCTGCACAGTGGTAACAAGGCATGATGGATCCATGTTCTCATTCTGTTTACGCCAAATTCTGACTCTACCATTTGAATGTCTCAACAGAAATCGAGACTCATCAGACCAGGCAACATTTTTCCAGTCTTCAACTGTCCAATTTTGGTGAGCTCGTGCAAATTGTAGCCTCTTTTTCCTATTTGTAGTGGAGATGAGTGGTACCCGGTGGGGTCTTCTGCTGTTGTAGCCCATCTGCCTCAAGGTTGTGCGTGTTGTGGCTTCACAAATGCTTTGCTGCATACCTCGGTTGTAACGAGTGGTTATTTCAGTCAAAGTTGCTCTTCTATCAGCTTGAATCAGTCGGCCCATTCTCCTCTGACCTCTAGCATCAACAAGGCATTTTCGCCCACAGGACTGCCGCATACTGGATGTTTTTCCCTTTTCACACCATTCTTTGTAAACCCTAGAAATGGTTGTGCGTGAAAATCCCAGTAACTGAGCAGATTGTGAAATACTCAGACCGGCCCGTCTGGCACCAACAACCATGCCACGCTCAAAATTGCTTAAATCACCTTTCTTTCCCATTCTGACATTCAGTTTGGAGTTCAGGAGATTGTATTGACCAGGACCACACCCCTAAATGCATTGAAGCAACTGCCATGTGATTGGTTGATTAGATAATTGCATTAATGAGAAATTGAACAGGTGTTCCTAATAATCCTTTAGGTGAGTGTATATTTGACTGTTACTTATCTGTCCAGAAGAAACTCCCTCAAATTCCTCCACCACCAATGTTTCCCTATGCTTTATTTCTGTGTATTTCGTAAATATATGTATTGAACATCATTGTTAACTATTTGCACAGCTGATCAGCTCAGCCTACAACTTCTGCTGAGTTAAAGAGATGGGTGGATTTTATAGGCTCTACTATTAATGTCTCACAAAAACGTAATCTGGATTAGAAATTTTGACATTAAAAGGTGACACCCTTCACAAGTGTGCTTAAAATTGATTAATGCTGGAATAAAAATCCATGAGGAAATGAGCATTGGGGACTAAAGGAGTCTTAGCGTTAATGTCATTATGTTATGTTCACCTGGACTGATTCGGGATGCTGATGCTTCTCCAATGGGTGTGAGGGATTTGTGCATAACCGATGTGCCCCACAAGTTTTTCTCAGACTCCTTGTTGCTCACAGATGGTGTGTTCTTGCTTATTAACCCTAGAATTAACAGCATTATCATGGATGATTTTGCATTTGAGCAGAAAAATGTAATGTGATTGTATAAAAGGAGCATTGTTTTATACACAACCTAAACTCAGATCTGTTTCAACTCTAACTTCTAGTTTTTCCACAAGCAGCACACAGCAGAAAACTTGCCTGGCATATATCTTGACTGGCGCAGATAATGTTGTCTGGCTGAGGTGGCCGTCAGCTGGTTGGAGTCTGGCTGCTTCAGTCTGCTGTTGTTTGGTAATTTTGTGACAGTGCTAAAGGTGTAAATGGGTTTCTGGTCCCTGGGCCTGAAACATTTCATAAAAGAAGCATACAATTGAAATTGAAAAAAACATGAAAACAAAAGCTTTTCACAAACCTAGCAAGCTGCAAATCTGACGATATTTTCATCTAAATAATTACATAACACACTAATCCATCAAACCTATGTATTTTTTTTTTTGCGGTTATGTTTACGCGATTTCAAACAATAACATTTTGGTGAAATCAGAGTTGGCAAAAATCCGATTTATAGGCTACATGACATTAGCCTGAACACAAAAAACCACAGGAAACCCACCTTGTACAAACTCAATCCAAACCAATATCAGAGGTTTAAAATTCAATTAAACCAGAGACTAATAACTATGTATATATAAACAAATGAAAGCACATCAAGTGTTGCGACAAGAACACGCAACTGTCCTCATTGAAAGTTCTTTTTTACAGCTCCACATACCTTACTAACCTAACTGTTTTACGCACAATATGAAAAGCTACAAATATGACATACTTTAATCTGTGCCAACCAAGCCAAATAGCCATTCCACCTCACTTCTGAGAAATCCCAACAATCCACGTTTAATGGAACCCAGCATAGAACAGTTCTGCAGTCTTTACAGATTTGAGGAATATTCTGGGAAATAAAAAATCCATCCAAAATGGCAGATGGAGGAAGAGAGAAACTATAATGCCTCCCTAAATGGTCGTCAAAGTTGGTGGTCATAAAGAGCTTTTTAACTCTACTATCTATGAGACAAATGCAGTTCACTGGGTGTTACGACAGAGCTGAGTTGAAATGTAGCATAAATGAAATGAGTGTGATCGATGCTAAGCTCTAAAAATAAAGCGATCATACTGTAGAGTGGGTTTCTCCTCCTCAGGGCCTTTGCTGGGTTTTTTCGATAGGGATACTGCAGTATCAGAGCAGTCAGACTCATCCCAGCTGTCCGAGGCTTTCATGTTGGTCTGTCCCCATCTTCTCCGTCCGTTCTTCAACCCTATCAAGCTGTTCTCACCTCCGACAACCTGGTGTGAGGAACAAAAAGCACAATTCATCTCCTAGTGACATGAGTAGTATTTCTGCAGAATATTTCTCTTTAAAACAATTTAGCCGCTTTTGGTTTGGCAATTTAAGATAAAATATAACAGAACAAGCAAATCCATGATGGAAATCTTCCTATTAACTATCATTAGAATTCAGAAGTGGTACCTTCTGTGTATATGAAGTGAGTGTGTCGGCTTGCCATTCTGTCTGAGTGAGAGACTGAGGCAGAGGAATCTGCTGAAGTGGCAGATGGGAACTTCTGCTCTGAACTTTAGCCAGAGACACTAGCGCTGGTTCTGAAAAAGACTGAAGCTCTGATCTGTGTTCACTAGTCCTGGCCATCTTTATCTGAGCCTTCCGTACTTCAGGGGTCATGGGATGGGGGCCCAGAACCTGTCCCACTTGAAAGTATGGGTACCTGAGTGCCTGAAATAATATTTAACAACAATTAACTGCATACCTCCACATGTAGGCCTACCTGTCATAAGAAACTCATTAAAAATTTGGTAGTGGTTTGGTAGTTTTCTATTGACACAAAAAATGGCCATTCATTTTTCTTTTTACATTACCTCTTACAATGGCCTCTTCTTACATTGTATTATTTGATCCTGAACTACTGACACGCAGGGACCACTCAATGGGCATGCAAGCTTAACCAATCAGTAAGAGACATAGAAACCCCCTGAGCCCAAAAACCTGAGTTGCCGACACAGTGGCACAATCAGACAAATACATTATTTTATTCATACTAGACAATAACAGAAACACATCAAATGACAGATCAAACAGATCACTAGGCAAACTACTAGTGCAGTTTGGTCAACTACTGGAACTAACTGGAAACTAGGAAGTGTATCTTTTTTCAATGAATTAAAAGGGTCATATTTTGGCCATTTACGGAGCCTTGATTTTGTATTTTGGATGTACTATAATAGGTTTTAATGCTTGGTTAGGGTTTGGTTTTTACACTATTGCAGCATCTGTCTTTATCATTTCTACCGAATGCTTGGTTTAGTTCGGTCTCTATGAATCCCCTCCTTCCAAAGCTCTGATTGGTTAAGCTAACCCAGTCTGTTGTGACTGGTCACCTGTTTAGACGATGTGTCTGGAATGTCCCACCATACCATAACCCTGAGCTTTAGCTCTCTATAGATGGTTTCATTAGAGGCATGTGCCTGTCCCAAAGTTAACTTCCGGTCTGTGTTTGTTGATCTGTCTGGCTAGTGGCAAAAAATATAAATGTTTATATTTTATTTAATTTATATTCATTTATAATAATATGTTATTGTATATTAACTGTATTAAATAAAGGACGTTTCATAGATTTTTTTTACGAGAGTATGAGGCTTGTGCATAAACGCCATATTCATGTATTACTCTACATTCACACAGGGCGTCGGTGTAGATGCTTGACAGTGGGCGTGTCTGTCAAAGTTAATGAGAAGTGTTAACGCAGACGGCTCGTGTGAATGTACACGGCTTTCACGGTGTAAGATTCAGTACGATGATACAAACATACACAAGAGTATTTACTGCTTTTGGATCAGTATATGCTGTACTGTTTAAAAGGTGGGTAAAAGCACCAACTAATGCATAATAGTGGTCTCTTAATTGACAAAAGAGTTACAAAGCGATTTCTGTTAAAGATAATATCTCACCTTTAAGTCAATTGTTACCAGCATTTCAGAATAAAAAACAAAAATGTAATTTAGAGATGACTTTTGCACACTTTGCTCCATTTAACTTGATCCATTCAAGTTGGGACAACATGAATGATTTGTGTTGTGTTAAAACACCATTGTTTACCTGGTAGGGGTGGGCGATATGGCCCTAAAACTCTATCACGATAATTCCTGGTATTTCTTGCGATAACGATAAAAATGACGATATATCCATAACGCCATCCACCGCTGTTTTTTGCGTCAAGTGATAGTAGCTGCATGTAGTCTAGACCCTCAGAAAAACAAATATTATCAAAAAGTAAAACTTACCCCAAATCAAACAGCTCCTAAAATATACCTACAGTATTTTTGTAAATATAAAATATAATAGTGAGATTCGACTTCAAAAGGTTGTAGTAAAGAAAAGTTAAATGAACTAAAGCTCAATAAACACATAATGTCATACCTAAAACTGTATATATTCTATTGTTGGGTGGAAACGATCGATCGCATCAAGCTGTCAATCACTCTCTCTTGAACTGTGTGAACCTAATCTTCTCACAGCAACATACACTGAATCTGTCTATGACTCGCGCTACAGAAAGAGAACAGAAAAATGCGGATAAAAGAAATCTAATTAAATAATCCATGCTTTTATACGCTCATAAACGTATTTAAAATAACGTCATACAAACTCGCATTTGTACTGTATGTAAACAGGCAGCAGTGCTGAGCGCGCTGTGTCCCTATGAAAGCACATGTGGGCGCGAGCTGCGCACGGGACACTCCGTTCATCCTGTATATAACAGGCAAGAAATCATATTAAACAATTTACGCATCGAATAACGAATGTTTAAATAAATACTTTTAGCCAAACTAAATGTTGTGGTGTAACGCATTATGACTATCAATGACTACTTAACAAACGAATTAAATAAAACGAAAGTGAAACTAAACATTAACTCGGATGCATCTACAGTGCCAACCTAAAAGAGATTTAGAGCTCGTCTTTTAGTGCAAACTCTTTCTCAGATTCACGTCCGCCCTCCGCTATACCCGTTTTCACTTCACATATGAGCTGTGAATGGGTCTCACAAAGAAATACGTCATCAACTAGAATTTATCGTTTATATCGCGGGAAGATTAATTCCTATCGTGTGGGGAATTTCTACCGGTATATCGCAAACGATATAATATCGCCCATCCATTCTTTTAACATTGATGGGGGCAGTCGTGGCCTAATGGTTAGAGAGTCGGACTCGTGCCGGTTCGATTCCCAGGGCCGGGTAAGGCACCTTACCCCTACTTGCTCCCCAGGCGCTGCAGTGATAGCTGCCCACTGCTCCGGGTGTATGCGTGTTCACGACTTGCTGTGCGTGTGTTCACTACTCTCTGGATGGGTTAAAAGCAGAGGTCACATTTCGGGTATGGGTCACCATATCTGACTAATAGGTCACTTTCACTAACTTAAATAATCACTTGTTTGTCTCATCATTCATCACGTTCACACGTGGAGAAGAACCCAATTGCAGGCAGCGGCAATGACAGGGTTAACAAATACTTTAATAGACAAGACAACAAAAACAACAACCCACAATGGGGAAGAAACGGGACACGATTAACCTACAGAAAAAAACTCAGTCCACGGACAAGGCACGGGACAGGAACATGGGACCATTACCAACACGGGCATATACAAGCACGACCACTACCTACAGGTAAGCACAAGGTACACGTACAATCCACGAGCACAAGACAAAGAAACATGACGGCATTTATAGGAGAGACAAACGAGGGATAATGACAGAGGGCAGGTGGGAAACATTAGACACGGCAGGGAAGCAATACATGAAACGAGAGGGGTGGGGCCAATGACAAGACACGAGAAAGCACATGGAATGTCAAAAAGGTAAACACCCCATGGCTTCTCACACTAAACATAAGGTTTTGGCACGACTCTGCCACAAGACCAAGAAATCCATGACAAGATAAAGCAGAGTCGTGACAGAAGCCCCCCCTTTAATGAGCACCTCCAGGTGCTCACCAAGGCATAGACTAATGAGACAAGACCGACTGGGTGACAGACAAGACAAGGCAAAACAACGAAAACAAAATCAAGGGTAAACATGACAGGACAACAACAGAACTAGGGTGGGACATCAAAAATAATAAACATGGGAGGGAGGCGTGGGGACAGACAAGGGTTCATGGGGGGAACAGTCCTAGTCCCTGGGCGCGCTTGAGGGCGCAGAGTTCTGGGGGAGGACAAGGTTGGGCGCCGGCTGGAACGCCGGCTGGAAGACCGGCTGGGAGGCCTGCTGGGCCGAGCTAGATGCCAGCTGGACAGGGCTTGACGCCGGCTGGAAGGCCGGCTGGACAGGGCTTGACGCCGGCTGCTGCACCAGCTGGAAGGCCAGCTGGGCAGGATAGGACACCGGAATGGACTCCGGCTGCACCGGACTGGACACCGGCTGCACCGGACTGGACGCCGGCATGACTGGGCACGATACTGGACACCAGACTGGAAACCGAACTGGACACCGGACTGGACACCGAACTGGACACCGGCTGGGACGCCGACCACGGCACCGGCTGGGACGCCGGCTGCACCGGACTGGACGCCGGCTGGGCAGCGCTCACTGGAGGCTTGGCAGGGTTCAGCATCCCCCTCCTCAGCTTCTTTTTCTTGGCCCGCCTACAGGACGTGTGGCCGGCTGGAGAGAAGCGATGGGGAGCCCGGTTAGCTCTGTACCGGAGGAGTCGGACGGGGAGTCCCACGACTCCCTTCGTCTACGCCGGCCACGGATGCTGATGGTTGGAGGAGGGGCTGACGGGGGAGAGGAGGATGGCGTGGTGACACCCAAAACCCCAACCTGTAAGGGGCTATCCTCCTGGATGGTCGCCAGCCCCGTGAGAGGCTCCGCCATGGACTTCCTGTCCGCCGCGCGGTACTCGGTGTTCACCCAATCTGCTGCCTCAATGAACCCTTCGAGCCAGCTGAGATGCGCCGGTTGAGACCCCTCTCAACAATGAAACAATGAAACATGAGGGCATTAAATAGGAAAGTCAAACGAAGGATAATTGACGAGAGGCAGGTGAGAAACATAAGACACGGCAGGGAGGCAATACATGAAACGAGAGGGGAGGGGCCAATGACAAGACACGAGAAAACACATGGAGTGTCGAAAAGATAAACAATCCATGGCTTTCTCACACTAAACCAAAGGCTTTGTCACGACTCTGCCAAAGGACATAATTTTAACTGTTTTAAATCTCACACCAAGATCTAACCCTGTTTTAACTTGTGTAACTCTGTCGTTAAGGCTGAACGTTAGGCTGAACAGGACAATAAAAATGCATAAATGGTGGTGAACACTTTACCTTCACAGTAGACGGTCTTTTCTTTGGATCCCACTGGAGGAGGTCTCTCATGAGATCTAAAGCCTCATTAGTGGCGTTGGGTATCAGGGTTTTCAGGGGTGTAGGTACACATTGAGGAAAGCGGAAGTTCATGGCAGCAGCTAACTGATAACCCTCTGGCCAGTCTGACTGCAGATGGACAATCATAGACAAGATTTGCTGAACTTTACCCTTTACCACAATACAGACACTACACATGTTCTGTATGTATAAGCTTAAGTTTGTCAACTCCTGATATTTATTGCCTTGGAATTATAAGGTTTTATCTGACATTTTAGTCAAAGTTTGAGTTATTAACATTTTCTTATTCTGTGACAATTTATTTACATTATGTTAAATGACTAATGTCTGTCTCTACAGACCTAACTGCTTCCGATTTCATACACATAAACATAGGTTTAGTTTTAAAAGAGATCATACCTTTTTTACTGTACCAAGAACCTGGCAGATCTTGAAAATCTCATCCACCTCACTGTTGCCAGGAAAGAGTGGTCGTAGTGAATAAAGTTCGGCCATAATACAGCCCACTGCCCAAATGTCTATGGGTGAACTATAAACCGGTGATCTCAGGAGCACTTCTGGAGCTCGGTACCTGAACAAATACACACACAACAGAGCTTTGTAATGCTTTTGTTTTAGCCCGTTTCAATATAATTGGGCTAGAGCATTTATTCAGCACATGAATATTCACAGTATATTGGTAAGAATAAATAGGCTATCAATTAATAGATATCTAAACAACAATGCAAACACACAATGCAAATGTCTCCAAGATGCTAGAAGAAACTTACCTGCAAAGCTACCTGAAAACTATATGCAAGTGAATCAGGGACAAAAGCTGCTTAAAACGCAAAGGGTAGTCACTCCAAAAATTAATTTGAATTAATTGTTAGTTAATTGATAAATAAAATCAAGTGGCTAAAACAAGTGGTTAGTTTCTAGCATCTTGGAGACACTGCCACAGTTTTAGTTTTTTCCTCTTTCTTTAGACTTCATGATGGTGGGACAGGTTCTCCATGTGGAGCACCGGCAGTTGTCACACTCTTTGTGCATACCAAATCTCCCTGGATTATTACAAATAATAAAGTGTTTAAAACTAAACACTACAGCAAAAGATGTTAATAACTGCCTTAAAACCATTTATTGGGGGTGAAAACACGAACGTACGTGACTTTTCCAAAGTACTGTGTGTGTATGTGTGTGTGTGTGTGTGTCTAATATATATATATATATATATATATATATATATATACAGTATATATGACCATCTCACTGAGGAGTGTCCATAAAAGGTGATGCTGTATCATCTCTCATACCATCTCGTGGAGACATAGTCTGTGTAAGGAGGCTGAGAGCGGATCTCTCGAGCCAATCCAAAATCAGCTATTTTCACCAGCTCTGGACCCATACACAGCAAATTCTCTGGTTTCATGTCCCGGTGAAAAAATCCTACAGGATCAGGCCAAGGAGAAAAGTATCATTAACAGACACAATATCAACATGTTTATATCTTTATTGACTGAATTCAGTTGTGTTTACTAATACAGCAACAAAAATGTTAATGTCATTATTTACTCCACCTCATGTTGCTCAAACCATGTGTGCCATTGTTTCTTTCATGGAACACAAATGAAGACTTTAAATATTCTAGCTGCTCTTTTCAACAAAAGTAATTTATAATGTAAAGCTACAAAAAGGCCAAAAGCACTACAGCGGGGTTTCCCAGACAGGGATTACATATAGCCAGGACTAGGCCTTGGTTAAATTAGGGCATTTAAGTAGTTTTTACAAACATGCCTTCCAAACAAATATTAACTGCATGCATTTTGAGAAAAAAGTGGCAAAGATGTATTTTAAGATATGTCAGTGCAAGCTGTTTTCAGTTGAAGGCCTTTTTACACTTGGTTGCTTCATGCGTTTTCTTTGATCGTATAGATATCTGATCATTAAAAAAACAGGTGTAAATGCCCTCTGAAACTGACACTTCAGTTCAGCGGAAAAATAGGGTTAATCATTTGCATTTTGCACCGGAATAAAAGATTTCTATCTGTTTAGCTGAGACACATTTATGTGGCCAAATGTAAATGAAACAGTTTTAACAAATCGGAAAGATATATGATCAGAATATTAGACCGCTCTAACATTGATTTTAAGCCATGTATGGGAAACCACACATAAACGTAGCCTACTATATCGTTGTCTTCTGAAGCCATATGATTCCTTGGTATAGGGAAAAGCTCTTATTAACCCCCAATCTTCCCCTTTTATTCTTTGTAATACCAACACCAAGTTTTGGAACAACATGACGGTGAATCAATAATGACAATCAATAATGTTGAGATTTTAGTGTAAAAACTCAACATGTACAGTACACAAAGATTTATGTGTTAACTTATCAAATTCAGAAATTTATCCAGGAGCGACGCGAAATGCAAAGTATGTTATGATGCTCCGTTAAGGAACACATGAAAGAAGAACAAATGAAAGAGAGAATCTTACCATGCTTGTGCACAAATGCCAAACCAGAGAGAATTTGAAACATGATGTTCCTTATTTCATTCTCAGTGAACATCTTATTTTCCCTGATGTCAGAGGATTTCACACAGTAAAGAGACAGAAGAAAAGAGAAACAGAGGCAGAGGATAAGAGAGGAACAGCCCCAAAGCAGCTCACCCACAGGATGTGTGAGACTCAAAGCTCTTCTTGTAAAGGCTGAACAAGCAGTTGCTTCCGACACAGCTGCTGTGTAAGATACACTTGATTCTTTAAAGGGCACACCAACTTGGTTGATCAGTTTGCAATGATTAACTTATTGAAACCCAATGTAAGGGGTTAGTAGGTTAGTATGTTCAGGACATACTAAGTCATCTCCACTTGACCCTTCCACATTAACATGGAAGCGTCCAAATGCGATATAGCTCTACGCTATTTGGCATATATTGAAAGTGTGGTCTGTCCCTCCCTCTTTTATAACACACTTATAACACACTGGATCTGATAGGAAATCCTGGTTTGACAGATAACAGCTGAGATTCCCACACATCCTGTCACCACCGAGATTAAAGAACAACTGAGTTTTTATCAGAAAGAGTAAGACATGAGAAACTAGACTCAGTTGTTCTAGTTTCTTGGACATGAATATGACGGCCCTGTGACCTACCATTCTTATGAATAAATGATAATCCCTGCAATATCTGAAAGCTTATATTCCTGATGACTGACTCTGGGAACAATTTGGTTCTGGAGATAAAGAATCAGCACAGCTGTCAAATATTCAATGGCCACATTATCACAATTATTTCAGAATGACGAGCCCCAAGAAGGCCACATGAGCAATGTACAACAACGGGTGAAGGGCAGGGTAAATATGAATTTGGTTTGTACCGGTTTTTCATGAGCTGGTAGAGGTTTTCTTTCATATATTCGAAGACAAAGTACAAGTGGTCATTCTCACGTATCACCTCCTTTAATTTCACCACGTTCGCATGATTCAGCTTTTTCAGTGACTGCAACATACAGATGACAATATATTATAAAAGACATTTTTCATTCATTGATTTTTAAGGCCAAGTCAAAATTCTCCACCATCATTTTGTTGTGCTTAAATTGTCAAAGAAAACAAGTGTCTAATCTTTTTTAATCGCCTTATCTTTTTTAATAACAACCTCTGCGAAGCCTGAATTACAGTGTGACAGGATCACAAAAAAAACATGTTGAAATGTCCCCTTAAGGTCTTCAGTGAGCCATCACAAGTGTAAACACAAAGTTCAATAGAAGCCCCCATCAGGTAAATAAAGTCACCATGACACAGAAGTTGCGATTGACTTCTTTTCCATATCGTGACGTACAGACGTGCTCAAATTTGTTGGTACCCCTCTGCAAGATACAAAGAATGCACAATTTTCTCTGAAATAACTTGAAACTGACTAAAGTAATTGGCATCCACTAGGGATGCACGATATTATACATGCAGATAATGGCTTATAAATTAATTATCGGCATCAGCCCGATAAAGAAAAAAACGCTGATATGCCTCGCCGATAGGAAGCTGTAATTAAATCATGCTTGTAAAAGCAGCACATTCTTACATTAACTGAGTGCGCAAAGAAATCCATCTCTGAGTCCGTCAGCCACGCACTGCCTATTTCTTGATTAACGTTTTTAACTAAAACACAGAGTAAAAATAAAGTTGAATCCTGCCCATCGTCCATCGGGAGTAGACTTTGAACTTGAGCGTGCATAATATTATGCAACGCGCCGCCCTGTGACTTTCGTCTCTGCACACTGCCGTTCCCTTTCGAGAGAGGTCTCTCTACATTGCGTGAAACGCTAGGGGAATCCCCTTCTCCAACCTTTACTGAATCCTTATTGAATAACGCCAGTGAAAATAAAATGTAACTGGCCAATGCTGGTCAAGACGGCGCTTAGGGGCGTGGGGCCACCCCTATATAACTCGCCATCTGGACCGCATTCCTCGGAATCTTTCTCCTTCACTCACCTTTCACATGCTGTTGAGGATACACCCTTCAGAGAAGAGGAATTCATCGGATCCTTCTGCTCGTGTGTTCCGGTATGCCAATTTGCAAGTTATGTTCAGGGCCCATCGACCCGCAGGACACGCACTCACACTGAGTGCTCTGCCTAGGTCTGGCCCATGCAGAGGGGGCTCTCTCTGAGTCTAACTGCCCGCACTGCGAAGACCTTCCGGTGCGGGTGCTTAAGGCTCGGAGAGTCGCCGCCCTCGAAGATTTTGTTAGGCAGCGTTCCGCCGCGGCCAGCGGGCCGCTGGCGGGACTGCCACCCCTCGCCCCCCGGGGAGATAAAGAGCTGGACCGCCGTCATCGCTCTCGGCCCCCCGGGTCTCCAGTGTCCTTCGCGGATGATAGCCTCCGTCCCGCTGATGAAGCTACGGAGATGATCCGGTTTGGCGCTTCGGGAGATGAAGACGAGCTCATGTCGCTGGCGGCTTCGGACAGGGATCTGTCGGGGTCAGAGGAGCTAGCGGCGTCGGGGAAGGAACGGGCGGAGTGGGATGCCCCTCCCGCGCTTCACGAAGAGCTCGTTCGTGTTCTCACCAGGGCCATACAAAACCTTGGCCTCGAGTGGAACTCCCCCGACGAGCCGGCGAGGAGTAAGCTGGACACGTGGTTTCTTCAGCCGGGCTGCCGCCCAGAAGAAACGCGCGCCTTTTTTCCCAGATGTCCATGAGGAGGTTGTGAAAGCGTGGTCTGCGCCCCAGTCGGTGTGCACCCACGCCTCGGGATCGGCTATTTTCTCCCTGGTGGATGGGGCGGAAGCCCACGGCTATGCGCGCATTCCCGCCGTCGAGCAAGCGATTGCGGCGCACCTGGGTCCGTCTTCGTCATCGCTGCGATCCGAGGCAGTGCTGCCGTCTAAACCGTGCCGGATGACCACCCACAAAGCAGAGAAGGCTGCCTCTGCTCTGCACACCATGGAGGTACTCCAGGTTTTCCAGGTTCAGCTGCTGCATTCTCTGGACGGGGAAGAACCTAAACCGGACGGCGTTAAGGACCTGCGCGCGGCCACAGATTTCACGCTTATGGCCACTAAGCGCACAGCCCAAGCCATCGGCCGCACCATGGGCTTCATGGTTGCGCTCCACCGTCACCTGTGGCTGACGCTCACGGATCTCAAGGAGGCGGACAAGAGAGCCCTCCTGAACGCTCCGTTGTCTCCCTCTGGTCTATTCGGGGACGCCGTGGATGCCGTCATCCAGCATTTCACGGAGGACCAAAAGCGCTCACGCGCTATGAGCCAGGTACTCCCCAGACGCCCCCGCCCAGCTGTCTTCGCGTCACTGATCCTCATCTGCGCGCTCGGCGCAGAGACCGGTGGCGGCCCCCTCTGCCGCCGCAGCTCCCGAACCGGCGGTTCGCCCCAAGCAATGGCGAGACATGCCCAGGAAGCGCCACGGCCCAGGGAAGGATCCTCGCCCAAGGGGAGGTTCGGCGTCGGGGCCGAAGCCGAGTTCCTGACGAGTTCGCTGGGAGGAGGAAAGTGCTCGACGGGGGACCTCCCGCGAAGAGTCCGAGGTTCTCGTCTGTCCCCCTAGCGGTTGCGGGCGACACAGAGATCGATTGTGTTATGGATGTTGTTGTGTCAAATGTAATAAAAATGCACACATTTTCACAATCAGAGCATCTTCCTCCTCTGATGAACGCTGCAAGCTCGCCGCCTCCGTGCCGCGAGCTGCTGTTGTCTCATCCTGTGCCAAGCTGGTCGCACCCCCGGTTTTACGGCGATGCACCAATCCAGCCTTATGTCCTGCCTCATACTCTGGTTACTGTGAGTCAGAGCTCTCTCGGCGGAGCTCGGAGCGGCGCTCGTACGCCGCCGCTAAGTCCGCCGACGGCGGTTTCTCCCTCGCGCGGGATAACCCGGAGAGTGCAGAACGAGACGTTGCGTCCCTTGCAGGCTCGCAAGGCAGTCCATCCCAGGTATCTCGCCCTGGGTGCTGAACATAGTAGAGAATGGCTACTCGCTCCAGTTTCGGCGCAGGCCGCCCCGCTTCAATGGCATGGTCCCGTCCGTAGTCTCCCTGCGGAATATACCGCTGTTGAGACAGGAGATCGACAGCCTCCTCGCGAAGCAAGCGATAGAGGTAGTCCCCTCAAGCGAGAGTGGCTTCTACAGCCGCTATTTTGTCGTTCCAAAGAGAAATGGGGGCTTCCGGCCAATTTTAGACCTGAGACCCATCAATCGTGCGCTGTACAAACGTGCTTTCAGAATGTTGATGATAAAACAGATCCTCGTGCAGACTCGGCCCGGGGACTGGTTTATTTCAGTAGATCTAAAAGATGCATACTGTCATGTTCAAAATTCCACTCGCCACAGGCGCTTTCTACCAGTTCATGGTGCTCCCCTTCGGGCTGGCGTTAGCTCCGCGCACTTTTACAAAGATACTGGATGTGGCTTTATCCCCTCAGAGCGAGCGGTATGCACATTCTGAATTATTTGGACGATTGGCTAGTTTTGGCCCACTCGCAAGAGATGCTCGATGCCCATGTATGCAGGCTCCTTTCGCACATGAAAGCCTTGGGGCTGTGTGTGAACAGACAGAAGAGCGTGCTTCAACCCAGCCGGTCGATCGTGTATTTGGGAGTGTGCTTAGACTTGATCACCATGCGCGCTCATCTGAGCCCAGAGCGCGTTCAACGTATCACGTCGACCTTGAGCCTTTTCAGTCTGGGACGTCTCGTCTCGCTAAAAGTGTTTCAGAGGCTTCTGGGGCTGATGGCTTCAGCAACCGCAGTGTGCCACCTCGGTTTGTTGTTCATGCGTCCCCTCCAGCTCTGGCTGAGGTCCCGCGTGCCGAGAAATGCTTGGTTAGTGGGGCATGCGAGAGTCACGGTAACACGCAGATGTCTAAACACCCTGAAGCCTTGGCGCAACCCTGACATGTATCGCCGCGGCGTCCAGTTGGGTCCTATCACAGGGCAGAAAGTGGTTATAACAGACGCGTCTCTGACAGGATGGGGAGCCCTGTGCGACGGCGCGACGGCCTCGGGCTCCTGGTTGGAGTCGGAGAGACAGTGGCATATCAACCGCTTAGAGTTGAAAGCGGTTTTCTTGGCCCTCAAGTGCTTTCTCCCGCAGATCGAGTCGCAACATGTACTGATTCGTACAGACAACACGTCAGTAGTGTCATACATAAATCGACAGGGCGGTGTCCATTCACGAGCCCTCTTTGAACAGGCGGTGCAACTCCTCCTTTAGGCCGATCGTCACCTGCTCTCCATCAGGGCAATGCATGTGCCAGGTCAGATGAACTGCGGAGCGGACATGTTGTCGAGGGATGGCCCCCCTCACGAGGAATGGAGGTTGAACCCTCAGTCAGTAAGCTTGATCTGGGATCGGTTCGGGAAAGCGGATGTCGATTTTTTTGCGATGTCTGCACGTGTGGCGGGTTCACGGGGGCAGGGAGCCTTGGGGAATTTAGCGAGTCATGCCGTGGATACTATCACAGAGTCACGAGCTCCCTCTACGAGGCACCTTTACGCTTTTAAATGGGCGGTTTTTGTAAAATGGTGTGGGGAAAATGGTCTCGATCCAGAGCTATGCCCCGTATCTGACATTCTAGCCTTTCTGCAGCAGCGCTTGGACGCCGGCAGCTCGCAGTCTACACTGAAAGTTTATGTCGCTACCATTGCAGCCTTTCACCCTCCGATTGATGGTCGCTCGGTAGGCAAGCATACTTGGGTGGTGAGATTTTTACGGGGCGCGAGACGACTAAACCCCCCTCGCTCTCCTACGGTGCCACCCTGGGACATAGCCTTGGTTTTAAAGGCGCTTTCACTTCCTCCGTTCGAGCCCTTGCAATCATCGGGACTGCGGGAGCTCTCCCTAAAAACCGTCCTACTGCTTGCACTTGTGTCTGCTAAGCGTGTAGGGGACATACGATGTCTATCTGTCTATCGATGATGCCTGCATGCGGTTCGGACCTAACGACTGCAGCGTCACGCTCAAACCTAAAGTGGGTTATGTGCCTAAGTCGCTCTCAACACTGTTTAGAGCGCAAGTTATATCCCTGTCTGCTTTCTCCCCGGAGCCGCCAGTCTCGCAGGATTACGCTCGGCGCGCGCTGTGCCCGGTGCGAGTTTTGAGGATTTACATTGAGCGGTCCGCCGCGTTCAGACAGTCTGACCAGCTGTTCGTTTGCTACGGTGGACCAGCTAAGGGACGTCCTGTTTCAAAGCAGCGGTTGTCTCATTGGATAACAGACGCGATAGCGCTGGCATACGCCAGTCAAGGCTTGGACTGCCTGATCGATCTTAGGGCCCACTCTACTAGACCTGTGGCTTATTCATGGGCTTGGTCGAGAGGGGTGTCTGTTCAGGACATTTGTGCAGCAGCGGGCTGGTCTTCGCAGAATACCTTGGCCAGATTTTACAGGCTGGATGTGTCCTCTCTAGCGGCACAAGTGCTGTCTGTTTCGGCACCACCCACAGCTGCCTGTAGCGAATAACGGCTTAGCTATGCTGCACTCAGCTAGGTCGTATAGGCGGTGGGGGAGGCATAGCGTCTACGTCTATGAGCCCGTAGACGACGCTTTCTGCATAGCTTGGATCAGTATGTATTGCGACTTGAGACGGTGATGCGGAATAACAGTATTTGTTTCCGCCCCGTTCAATTCCACTCGTCGAGCTACGAGGTGTCCTTTTTTTAGCCGGCGGGTGCAACCAGCTATTCCGTGCGCTGCTATCTATCGCCCTTAACATCATTTCTTTGCTGTATGTCCTGCCCCTCTAAACATAGCACGGCATCACAGCTCAGTTCACACTAAAAAGTTAGTGGTATGCAAATTTTTGCCCAAACTTAGGACCGATCGGATTGGCTCCCGCTTGCGCGGTATCCAATGGGCTTGATACTCGTGCTCGAGGCTACGCCCTGTGGATGAAGGGGGAGGTTTTTTCTACTTTTCTCCTGATCATGCGGGGGAGCGCTAGTTCCCTTTCTGTCGGTCTCTCGACGTTGTGTCGAACCGACAGATGGGGTTCGTCCCTGAGAACCAATTGCTTCCGACTTCTTATTAAAGGCCAATGAAAATTGGCGAATGAAATTTGCATGCCGGACTCTGCCCCCGGATATCCGGGTATAAAAGGGAGACGGCGTGCCTCATTCATTCACCTTTTGTTCTTCGGAGCCGTCGCTCATGATCAACAGACTTCGCTACAAGACTGCCAGCTCTACGACATGGTGCAGCGGACTGTCCCTTCCTGCAGCGACTTCCCTGGGCGTCTCGGCAGTTCCAGAAGTGTTCGAGTTTTTTCTCTAAAAGAGCAAATTTCTCCAGCGTGACATGTCCCGCTGTTCTCGTGGGTGCAACACACTCATCGAGGAGGGGGACGGACACGATGTCTGCTTCCAGTACGCTGGGGCAGATGTTGTGGATACGTCCTGCCCGCACTGCGGGCAGTTGACGATTCAGACGTTGCGTCACGGGTGGCTGTGTTCCCACGGAACTCAGCCACCACCTCGTCCGCTTCCCGTTCCGTGACGGCAGGACTACGGCCCTGCTGCCCGCTACGGCGAGCAGCGAGGGTGATATGAGGATTATTGAAAATCCTCGCCACAGCACAGCAGTGCAGTGTTGGCTTGCTCACCGGGAGACTGCATTTATTTATTTATTTATTCATTTATTTATTAGATATTATTTATTATAATGATCTTGCTTGGTCTATAAACACCATGCACTGTGCTGTGTTTTACCTTTCTGTGTTTTTCTTTTCTGCTCCTGTAAAACTGCTTTGGAACAATGCACATTGTGAAAAGCGCTATATAAATAAAATTGAATTGAATTGAATTGTGAGCGCTAATCCGTCAGTCACTGGCTCGCGGACCGTTTGCACCTCTTCTTGCTCGTCTGACCGTTCCCCATGAGACGGCCTCAATCACGTATCGGACACGGTACGTGATGATGAGATGTCTGTTGCAGCATCGGAGGGTGACTTACTGGCATCAGACTCCAACGATTCCTTGAAGCTCCCTCCCTCAAGGGGTCGAGATCAGGAAGAAACGGACGTCGAAATGTCAGCCACGCTTTCCCGGGCCGCCGGCATTGGGTTGCAGTGCACCGCACTGCCTCTACCAACGCTCGCGGCTGGATACACGGTATATCGGGCTTGAGAGCGGCTCCAAGCCGCACTTGCCCCCAGTGCCGTGTTCCCCCGGAAGTGCATGAGGAACCTAGTACGACCTGGAATGCCCCCTTCGGCGCGTACACGTCAACTAGTTCCATCAACCTTTCTTCCCTCGATGGTGGGGCAGCTAGAGGATATGTCGATGTCCCCCAGGGGCTCGACCTAGACTCCCGTCCAAAGCACGTAGGCTTTTCGGCATCTGAGGTGTCGAGAGCTTACTCTGCTGCGGGCCAAGCTGTCCCCTCTCTCCACGCTATGGCCTTCCTGCAGGCCAATGCGCGGAGAGAGCTCCACGAGGGTAAGACCAACCCAGCGCTTATGCAGGAACTCCGCGGCTTCACCGACCTCGCTCTCGGGCGACCAAGGTGATCGCGCGGGCCCTGGGTCGGGCGATGTCCACACTTGTGGTCCAGGAGAGACACCTCTGGCTGAACCTTGCACAGGTGAGTAATACTGAGAAAGTCCGCTTTCTCGATGCACCCATCTCGCAAGGGGGGGCTGTTTGGTGATACTGTCGAGTTTGACAGTTAGGGAGCAGACAGAGGATATCAAGTATGTCCTCCCCAGCCGCGACTCGACCGCCCTCTGGCCACCTAGATCCTGTCTGTTTCCCAGCAGCCCTGGTCCTCTTCGAGACATCGAAGAGGAGACCACCACCCCGTCAGCAGCAGCGGCGAAAGCAAAAGCAGCCCTCATGGGAAGACCCCAGGGAGATTGAGAATACCTTCGGGCCCAACCCCAGCCATTCCATTGCTGGTGGTCGATCCGGGACGCAGCCCATTCTAAAAGTTTTCTCCCTCTCTGGGCGTTTATCACAGCCGCTCTCACCCTCTACACGACGGTGTTTGGCAACTCGACGTTGCGTCATGGCGAGACCCAATGTCGAGGATAATCAGCAGCCTAAGCACTCTCAATCGACGGTGCTTTGTGCCACATCATCGTCTGGGTATTATCACAGCCGCTCTCACCCTCTACACGACGGTGTTCGGCAACTCGACATTGCGGCAAGACCCAATGTCGAGGATAATCATCAGACATCATCGCCATGCAGGTAAAACTGCAGAGCCGATCTCCTCTCCGGGGGTCCCCCCCACGGCGAGGGATCCGCACTGCCAACCATCGAACCACCCCCGGGAGGTCGATGAAGCAGAACGTACCCCTAGCCTCCCTGTCGGTCCCTGGGAGCCTGACAAGAGCTTCCCAAACCGTCACGGTGACTACAGGATACGGTCCGTCTCGGCTACGTGATCCAACTCCCCGGACGCCCACCGAAGTTTCGGGGCATCCTCTTAACCTCAGCAGAGGCAGGGATGCCCCGTGCTTCGGGCCGAGGTCGCCACCCCTCTGGTGAGGAAGCGATCGTGCTCGTCCCTCTAGCCGAGATGTTCAACGGGTTTTACAGCCCGTACTTCACTCGTCCCCAAAAGAGCAGGGGTCGCTAGATCTGCGTACCCTGAACAGGCACCTACTCAAGCTGCCGTTCAGGATGCTCACGCAGAAGCGCATCCTGGCATCTATCAGATGTCAAGATGGATTCATGGCAATCGACCTGAAGGACGCTTACTCTCATGTCTCAATTCTCCCTCGTCATCGCCCGTTCCTATGGTTCGCTTTCGAGGGTCAGGCATATTAGTACAGAGTCCTCCCCTTCGGTCTGTCCCTGTCCCCACGAGTCTTCACGAAAATCGTGGAAGCCACCCTCACTCCCCTCAGTGAGAGAGGTGTGCGGGTACTAAACTATCTCGACGACTGGCTCATTTGACACACTCGTGAGATCTGTTATGTACACACAGGGACCTAGTGCTTCGGCACCTAGATCGATTGGGACCACAGGTCAACCGAAAAAGAGCAAGCTCTCCTCTGTGCGGAGCATCCTCTTTTTTGGTATGGAACTCAACTCTGTCTCCATTACAGTCTCCTACTCAGTCAGTGTTGAACTGCTTGGGTTCAAGCAGTCAGAGGGAAGAGGCTCCTGGGCACATGGCATCCTCAACGGTGGTGATACCCCTCGGGTTGATGCACATGAGACCGCTCCAACACTGGCTACAGAGTCGAGTTCCCAGGAGAGCGTGGCATACCGGCAGCAGGCGGATGGTGATTACGCTTTTCTGCCGACGCACCCTAACCCCTTGGTCTTCAATGACCTTTCTACGGACGGGAGTCCCTCTCGGGCAGGTCGAGATGCGTCAGTGTCGCCCTGGGTTGGGGTGCCGTGTGCAACGATGCCGTGTGCAGCGATGGACGGGCCCCTGCCTGCGCAGGCATATCAAATTGCCTAGAGTTGAGGGATGTGCTACCCGCACTGTAGGGGTTACAACCTCTCATGCAGAACAAGCACGTGCTGGCCCGGTCGGACAGCACAACTGCCGTAGCGTTTTTAACCGCCAGGGTGGCGTTCGCTTACGGCAGCTAACACGACTCGCCCGACGCCTCCTCCTGTGGAGTCCGCAGGTGAGCAGATCCCTGCAATCCACACATATCCCAGGCGACCTGAACCAGACAGCCGATGCGCTCTCTTGTCAGTCGACCCCTCGTGGAGAGTGGTGACTCCACCCCCGCGCAGCCAGCTCATTGGGTACAGTCCGGGCGGGCTCAGGTAGACCCCTTCGCCTCCCTGGACACCACCCATTTCCCGCTAAGGTACTCCCTGCCTCGGCACGGATGCTCTAGTGCACAGCTGGCCGTGGGACAAGCGGAAGTACGTCTTTCCCCCAATGAGCCTCATTGCACAGACCCTGTGCAAGGTCAGGGAAGAGGAGCATCAAGTGTACTAGTTGCGCCATACTGGCCCAACCGGACTTGGGTCTCGGAGCTAATGCTCTTGACGACAGCTCCCTCCTGGCCGATTCCCCTGTCGAAGGACCTGCTTTCCCAGGGGAAGGGCACGCTATGGCATCACGGGCTAGACCTCTGGAACCTCCATGTCTGGCCCCTGGACGGAACGAGGAGATCCTGAGTGGCCTAACCCCTGCGGCAGTTAAGACCACTACTCACCAAAGGGGGTAGAGCTTTCTCATACGTAGCACCTAAACTCTGGAATAGCCTCCCCGATACTATTCGAGGGTCAGACACACTCTCCCAATTTAAATCTAGATTAAAGACATCTTTTCAGCCAAGCATTCACTAATACATAGCTAATGAACAGCAGCTACGCTAATTATTCTGTTTCTGCCCTCGCCTCGGGATGCCCATCCCGAGGTAGGGAGAGATTCCGCCAGGCCCAGATGAACGTCATATGCCCATCCACAACTAGAGATTACGCCAGCTACATCGGAAAATCCCGTGCCATCCTCCTGCGAGAGCCTGCGGACTGACTGACCATCCAGCTCCATCCAAGGCAATTCCATCACCACCCAAGAAAAAGGCGACCATCTGGCCGGCACAGCTCAGACAATTCCATCCCCAACCGAGAGCAAAGACGGACTACCTGTCACATAAATGCTAAATTTACAATACTTGGTATTTAATGCTAAACTTACATCACACGACAGCAGTTTGAAGTTATGGCTGCACTCAGTGACTTTAATTGGAGGTAGCTGGGTGGGTGTTGTAGGGAGTGGGGGGGCTTGTTGGTTGTGGTTCGGGGCGTTTCATTTGTTGGGACTGTGTGGGTCTGGTCTGGTTGGTCTTGTTTTGTGGTCGATGTCGGACAACAGAGGAATAAAGTTAATTATGCCATTACTACTTTTCCCTGGTTGTCCCTCTGTTGTCTGTTGTTGATCACGGAATGGGACCGGGTTGGACCTGCACGGTTTCGGCGGGTGGGGCTTCCTGGGTCGCGGCTCGTGGGCTCTCCCTGTTCTTCGTGGACGTTGCTCGGTGGCTTTGGTCGGGGTCACTGGGTGCAGCTATGACACGTCAGAGGAGATCTGGCCCTCCCGGCTGAGCCTGGTTTCTCCCAAGGTTTTTTTTTCTCCAATATTCAGCATTGGAGTTTGGGTTCCTCGCCACAGCAGAGCAGTGCAGTGTTGGCTTGCTCACCGGGAGACTGCATTTATTTATTCATTTATTTATTAGATATTATTTATTATAATGATCTTGCTTGGTCTATAAACACCATGCACTGTGCTGTGTATTACCTTTCTGTGTTTTTCTTATTTGCTCCTGTAAAGCTGCTTTGGAACAATGCACATTGTGAAAAGCGCTATATAAATAAAATTGAATTGAATTGAATTGAATCATGGACGCCGTTACTTTGGCGTACCTGTCCTAAGATCGCCTACGCCCACTGGGTGACAGCTTTCACCACACGGAGTACAGCCTCCTCGTGGGCACTGGCTCGAGGCACCTCTCTGGCAGACATCTGCAGAGCTGCGGGTTGGGCTACACCCATCACCTTCGCGAGGTCCTACAGCCTCTGCGTAAAACCGGTATCGGCTCGAGTCTTGCAGACTTCAGACCTCAGTCTTGCAGAGTCTCCCAGACTTCAGACCTTTCTCCTAAGGGGGTCAGCGTACTACTAGCCTCCCTTCTTCCCCCACTGGGTGAAGAACAGGCACTCCATCCATCACTAGCAAGCACCTCCTGCGGGCGGGCTGGGCAGAGCAGCCCTGCCCCTTAGGCCGGGTATCTCCGGAGTTATTCGCAACATAGCTCTAACCGGACCTAGTGCTACCAGACGTTGCAACCCCCCAGTAGGGCAGTTCCGTCTGATGTATCCTCATGCTGATTCCCACCTTGGTAACCCATGACCTCCTTAGGTGGACCTCCACCTCGCGGTTTTCTCTTCAACCGTTCTTTCTTCCCATGAGTTCTCCCCCATCGGTGAGACCATGTTGGTATCTCCACTAGACTCCTCCCTGCGGTAGGATGTGGTCTCTGTAGCGCATCCCCCACTTGAGAAAGTAGCGCTTTCCCAGTGGCCTTACGGTTCCGGGCGGCTTCTCGCTGTTAGAGAAACAAGGCCGCCGCCTGTGAGGCCGAAGGTAGGGGCCTTCCCACCTTTCAAGAAAGCTCTGGGACCCCCTACCTACCCACTGGTAGGTTACAATTTCGCGGTAGCGCTCACAGCTGACACGCCCAGGCCAGTCACCGTCGCTTCGTTGAGATTGTGACAGGGCACAGTGTTATGGCGTTTTCCATTGGAACCCTATCTTCTTGGTTCCTATCTTCGGAACGTCTTGGTTACATTTGTAACCTCGGTTCCCTGATGGAGGGAACGAGACGTTGTGTCCTCTTGCCACAACACGTGCTGTCCTCTGCAGCAGTCGTGAGAGGTCTCAGGCTCCTCAGAACTAAGGTGAATGAATGAGGCACGCCGTCTCCCTTTTATACCCGGATATCCGGGGGCGGAGTCCGGCATGCAAATTTCATTCGCCAATTTTCATTGGCCTTTTCTAAGAAGTCGGAAGCGATTGGTTCTCAGGGACGAGCCCCATCTGTTGGTTCGACACAACGTCTCGTTCCCTCCATCAGGGAACCGAGGTTACAAACGTAACCGAGACGTTTTCACTCTTTGCTGCTCTCATGGTGTGATTTTATTCGGTTCCCCTAGCGTTTCACGCAATGTAGAGAGACCTCTCTCAAAAGGGAACGTCTCCGGTTACTGTTGTAACCTCGGTTCTCTGAGAGGAGGGAACGAGACATTGCGTAAACCGCCGTGCTCGCGTGCTCAGATCATCGCGCTGTATGTTTCAGTCGTAAGATTCTGAGGAATGCGGTCCAGATGTCGAGTTATATAGGGGTGGCGCCACGCCCCTAAGCGCCGTCTTGACCGGCATTGGCCAGTTACATTTTATTTTAACTGGCATTATTCAATAAGGATTCAGTAAAGGTTGGAGAAGGGGATTCCCCTAGCATTTCATGCAATGTCTCGTTCCCTCCTCTCAGGGAACCGAGGTTATGACAGTAACCGGAGACGTTTTGTAGTCTCCATTTCAAAAGACACCTATGCTCTTGTTGCTTCTTTAATTAATATTCACCAAATTCATTTTCCAAATGTTTTAAAATTATTTAGTTTATCATAATTTTAAAATGTGAAAAGTTCAGGGCTCGACATTAAAGCTTGTCCGGGACAAGTGAATGTTTTGTATGGGTAAGTGAGAGATAACTTCACTTGCCCGACTGGACAAGTAACTTGAAAAAAAAATAACAACAGTGCGACATATATGTAGAATAATAAGAATACCTGCATTAGACAGAGCTGTGTGTCGTGCGTTTGTCGTGGTGGTGCTTGTTGTGTGTGACAATAATCAATGGCGCATCGCACTGAGTCCATGTACTACATGCGGACACGGAATCGTTATTTAAATGTCATCTGGCTGTTTTGCGTGTCTGAGTGAATTACCTGCACAGTTTAATATACAACACGAGTGATGGTTGAGTATTTTATCTGCGTCTGCACTGTATGAGGATATGAACACATGAACTTCCTCTCCAGAGTTGCTCGGAGAGTTTATTTTGCGAGCGTTCTACTGTTTGAGTGAAGCTATCTGCAAACAAGCGTCTTCCCGAAGACCCGTCAAAATAAAAGTCCCGTTAAATTGAACATTCAGACAAAAAAATACTGTGGTGTACTATAGTATTTGCTTTTGAAAATTGTAGTGCCCTTGTAGTGAATTGATAAGCACTGTATACTATAGTAAAGTTCAAAATCACTATAGTATCTAAGAATTTTACTGCAGTAATTTATGTGGACAAATATACCACTATTGTATAGTTAAAAAGGAAAAATACACAACTGAGAAATATTCAAACAAATTTAGGTAATCTAAAAATGATACGGCCCTAATTTATTCATCTGTATGTAACATTAATGTCTTTTGTCAGTTACCTGTCTATTCATGATGAACTGCACTTGCATTTTTTTTTAATGATGACAACAGACTATTTATACTCCTACAGTTTGGCCTGTGCTACCAAACTTTAAACCTTTCTAGCACCAGTGCTATGTGCAAAAAAAGTTAACCTACAGCCTTAACACTAATAATAATTACTGCTTGCCTTTGTTTTATAGCAGTCACGAAGAGTAGGCATATAACCAAATTCAAGTGGCCAAAGCGGACACTAGTTAAAATGCTTAGAAGCAAACTTTACCAATCTAGATCCGGAACAATTATATTGAGAATTCAAATGAAATATCATTTTTTTATCGTTGGACAAGTAATTTTTGTACTCGGACAAGTGAATGACAAGTGTACTTGTCCGAAGTGACCGGGCTATGCCCCCTTGTTTTTATCCACAGGCTCAGTGCTGGCGCTTATTTTTTTCCCATGCAGCTTATAATTGCGACCAAAGCACCTTGGTTGAAAAAACGCTGTCCAGCACCTGGTGCTTTTAGCTGCGTAAAAACGCCCGGTGGATAGACAGCATATATCGGTATCGGCATCGGCTTAATTGAGGTGGAAATTATCGGCATATCGGATATCGGCAAAAATCCAATATCGTGCATCACTAACATCCACCATTGTTTATTCCATATTTAATAGAAATCAGACTTTGCTTTTGATTTTTTATTCAACATAATATTGTAAATAATAAAACAAGTGAAAATGTCATGGACAAAAATGATGGGACCCCTAACCTAATATTTTGTTGCACAACCTTTAGAGGCAATAACTGCAAGCAAACATTTCCTGTAGCTCTCAATGAGACTTCTGCACATGTTAACAGGTAGTTTGGCCCACTCTCCCTGAGCAAACTGCTCCAGCTGTCTCAGGTTTGATGGGTGCCTACTCCAGACTGCAAGTTTCAGCTCTTTCCATAGATGTTCCATAGGATTCAGATCAGGACTCATAGAAGGCCACTTCAGAATAGTCCAATGTTTTGATCTTATCCATATTCTTGGGTGATTTTAGCTGTGTGTTTTGGGTCATTATCCTGTTGGAGGACCCATGACCTGCGACTGAGACAGAGCTTTCTGACACTGGGCAGTACATTTCGCTCCAGAATGCCTTGATAGTCTTGAGATTTCATTGTCGCCTGCACAGATTCAAGGCACCCTGTGCCAGATGCAGCAAAGCAGCCCCAAAACATAACCAAGCCTCCTCCATGTTTCACTGTAGGTATGGTGTTCACTTCTTTGAAAGCTTGATTTTTTCATCTGTGAACATAGAGCAGATGTGACTTGCCAAAAAGCTCCAGTTTTGACTCATCTGTCCAAAGGACATACTCCCAGAAGGATTGTGGCTTGTCAATATGAATTTTAGCAAATTCCAGTCTAGCTTTTTTATGTTTTTCTTCCTCCTGGGTCTTCTTCCATGGAGCCCACTTTTGCACAAAAAGCGACGGATGGTGCGATCAGAAACTGACGTACCTTCACCTTGGAGTTCAGCTTGTATCTCTTTGGCAGCTATCCTTGGTTCTTTTTCTACCATTCGCACTATCCTTCTGTTCAATCTGGAATCGATTTTCCTCTTGCGGCCGCGCCCAGGGAGGTTGGCTACAATTCCATGGACCTTAAACATCTTAATAATATTTGCAACTGTTGTCACAGGAACATCGAGCTGCTTGGAGATGGTCTTGTAGCCTTTACCTTTACCATGCTTGTCTATTATTTTCTTTCTGAGCTCCTCAGACAACACTATCCTTTGCTTTCTCTGGTCCATGTTCAGTGTGGTGCACATAATGATACCATACAGCACAGTGACTACTTTTCTCCGTTTAAATCGGCTTAATGATTGATTACAAGATTGGACATGTGTGATACTAATTAAAGGAACAAATTAGTTTGAAATATCACTATAATCCAATTATTTATTATCTTTTCTAAGGGGTACCAACAAATGTGTCCAGGTCATTTTAGTATATCTTGTAGAATAAGCAATAATTCATCTCTCTCCACAGCTTCTTTGCTTTATTCTATGACATACCAAAGGCATGCAAGTATACATGATACAATAGCTTTTAATTTCATCATTCTTCAGGAGGAATGAAGCATTATTTCAATGAGCTGTAAGGGTACCAACAAATTTGAGCACGTCTGTATATCCGAGTGAAACGGCTTCTGAAATTAGAAATAAATGTCGGGCAGGGCTTTATTTTGCCCTTCCCTTTTTGATTGGGTTGTTGTAAGTTGGGCCTGGAGGGGAGGGCTAAACATGCCTGGTCATTGGACAGTCAGTATTAATAGTCCTACCTCTTTTTTGTTGCTTACGTCATGTGGTGAGGAGTTGTTGTTGAGAGGGTGAGAGGAGCTTAATCTTTTTGATTAAAGATCACAAGTGCAAATGAATAATAAAAAAAAGGTGTGCACGGATAAATCATTTATAATAATACTGCAACACTGTATAAAACACTTAGAATTTTCCTGTTTGATTTCATGGTGACTTTAAGATTAGATTGAACTGTAACACTCTACAAGATCTAATTTATTAACATCAGTCAATGCGTTAGCTAACATGTAACAACAATGAATAGTATATTTTAGAACTTTTTATTCATCTTTGCTAAAACAAATACACATTTAGTACATTTTGAAATGTCTTCACCATATTTGTTATTACTTTTATTCAATATTGCAGATGCCACAGCTATCATCGTCATTCATACAGAAAATATGTTTTGTTTCTTACTGTTACCGCTTGTATGAACAGGTCAGTTCTAGATTCATACTTGTAAATCAGATCAGTCAATTTAACACTGACTGTGACAACAGAACCAGTATGTATATAAAGTACAGTGAACTCCGAATAAGAGGAAACATTTGATTAGTCATAATATGAGAAATCAAATGTGATATTTTAAATAATTATGGTGCTTTTTTCTGTAAATTATTTATATAAAATGCAAGCCATTTATTTGAATAACTCATGCATGCATACCATTTTTAAAATGGCTAATATGCTTTTCTTACCTTGACCTCTCTCAGATTAATGCACTCTTCCCAGGAGTAAAACTTCCTCTTCATTCTGTGAAAAATAATGAATAAACTCATCTCCATGGTTTCATTCCTAACAAATGGTTCATACAAATCAGTCTGCCACCTGAATTTACTACACTATTATTAAAGCAACAATGCTAATACATCTGTACATATGATGTGATCAGGTGCGTTTTTATACACATGTATATACATTTTTAGATGTATTTATTATGTATTTAATTTATTTATATTTACCAATAACAGAAATTATATATAAAAGCTTATTCATTTTTATATTTGATATTTTTCTTGATTATATGCATGTGTATGTGTTTATAAATGGGTCATTCCCTGTCAACTCTGGCTCGAATGTTTAATTTTTATATATTTTACAGAAGCAAGACCAACATAAATATTAAAGGTCATGGATGAATATTTACGGAGTAATTCACTAATTTGTAGAGGAGCAGTGTTTCCCACAGGATTTTGAGAGACTGTGGCGCTGATGAAGTCACACGCTAATGAGCATATTTAGAACGTAATCATGTGCGTTTGGTCTAGTGTTGGCACTATTGTATTTTAACGCAACTGAATGCTATTTTCACATATTGTCTGTTCTGTTGTCAGACATAAAACAAGTATAAAATATTGACTGAACACGACCTAAATATAGCCTACGTCATGTTTAATCCAACCAGCTGTTACGTTTACTGCTGGTAACATCCTGTTTTATAAACGCAACATCGTCTGACAAAATCACCATACATTTACATTGAAGAGCGGATATATGAGGTGATTTTGGCTACATTTGTCTCATGCAGCACAAAGCCTTTACGTCCGTTGCTCTTCTCATCATTGTGTTGTGTTATGAGCGCTTCTTTATTTTAAATGCGAGTGATAGTTTTATTGTAGATCGCGTATAGCGCAAATTCAGAAATATGAGAGAATACACTGTTGCTGCTTTCCTGTGGCTCAGTAGTTAGAGCATGGTGCTAGCAATGCCAAGGTCATGGGTTCGATCCCAGGGATTGCACATAGTCAGAAACAAATGTATAGTATAATGCAATGTAAGTCACTTTGGATAAAAGCATCTGCCAAATGCATAAATGTAAATGTAATGCTTTTACACAACGAGAGAGACAGGCGCAGAGCGCTCGCACATCTACAATGAATTAAGCTGTTTTAAATAGTAAAAAAAAAGTGTAAATAGGAATCATGAAAAATCTATTCATGGCGGCCAGTGTTGATAGTGTGGCTGGCCGCGACAAATAAATAAATATGGGAAATAGACAAAACAAATGATATGTTGTTATGAAGTAACCTATAAAATATTTTTTGCTTCGTTTAGAAACTATGGCGGCACAATCTGTTGTCTTTAGCAATCCATGTTGCATTTTATGCCAATGGTGACAGTTAAAAAATGAGGAAAAGGCATTTTTGTGTTCTTTTTACAATATTTGCATGCCTGTAACTCCAGAACCGTTAAAGATACCTTAATGTCCTTTCAGATTCTTGCGCAATACCTACATTTCTTTTGGGAACTACATTTATAAGGCGCTATATGATTCACTCCTAGAGATATGAGGATCTAAATATGGCTTCATGAGAAAACATTAAAAACCAAATGTGGGTCATTTTGCTAAAATCTGGTACTTTATTTCCTTTAAAGAGGAATGTCTTAAGAACAAATAATGTTGAATCTAGAAATCTTTTTCCTGTCTATCAAAACAACTGCCTTGAACATTGAACCATTTCAGTGTCTTTTTGGCACTAAGTTACTGTATTGGTTGAGGCAAATTTACTTGCTCTTAATACGTTATTCATAAGATTATATATATTTGTTTGATGTTCAAGGAAATTTGGATAAAGGAATGTTTTGAATTATGGCCCGAGCATAGATGGTGTGAGGAATTGATCCATTTGTTATGATACAGGTACAAGGTACAGCGGCTTTGTAACAATGAAAATTGTAAAAAAGCGCTATATAAATATTATGAAAATGTATAATAATTTTAAGTTGACTTGACTATTTGAAAAACTACAATTTGCCTCACCTGGATTGTTTAATTATTCGCTGGTGAAATGTTAAATGAGCCTAAGAAATTTAATGAAAAAAACAATAATTTATGCTTTATAAAATTTTTGTAGATTGCGCTACAGAGCCATGTTGCCACACGTCATTCTGAAATCCATATCAGATGTAAATTGTCGCCACCTCTGACACACAAGCAAACTTTCATGAGTTTTCAAGCATGTTTAGGCTCTCAAAAATGAGATTAAATTTGAGGATAATAACAAATAAATCAATTCCTCACACCATCAGTGCTCGGGCCACAACATCCCTTTACCGAAACTTCCCTGAACCTCAAACAAATTCACTGAATGACCCAATTACAAAATGAATATGCATAGTACACAGACATATACTATGTAAACACAAACTTATTCTGGATGCGATTAATCATTTGACAGCGCTAAGTCTCTGTATTGGCACTTTCATAACTAATTATGTAAGAGAGAAAGTAGCTGAAACTGAGACCCAGGCTTGGCTACTTTCACTGCCACCTGAGTATCAATTTGCATAGTAACCACTTGTTCCTGCACGGTCACAACATCTCAGAGACGCATTTATAATTCACATCACCCGCTAACACTCAAAAAGCAGAAGTGTGTGTGTTGGGTGAACCTATTCTCGGGTGAATCATGAAGGAAAGTCTGCTTAATCATACCTGCTATAAGAAAACAGATAGAATAGCAGTAATGTACATCCGAGAATAATGCTCTTTTGGTTTGTTTGTGTCGGGGTCAGGGTTAAAGATACTGTAGTAAGTGTTGTGGCCAATTCATTTCAGGTACTTAAGGAGTGTAAACCATGAACACGTTTCTCATTACAACTAATAATATTTATATTATTATATTTGCGTGTAGCAACCACATGACGAGTGGAAGAGAAATATAGACCTTATTTAAATACTTGAAATTGAAATATGATATCTGAAATAAATGAGTATGAAACATCCGTCAATGTTTAACGCGCAAATCCATCAGTGAAACGGCACACTACAACATATAAAACATTTAAATAAACATCAGTAAATAATGAAAACTTAAATGATATAAGAAAGATAAATACTAAATAAAAAAGCTCTTGTTGCAGTAACTTCAGTCAGTGGCGTATTAACCCTTACAGTCCTTAACAATTCCATTTGAAACAAACTGTTTAAAGAGCAGGTTTCATGAATCTCATAAAATTACCGGCATTTCAGTGTGTAACGTAGCTTTCCTTCAATTTTGACGATCTGCAAAGTTGTTATTCCAAAAAGTCCATGATAAATTAAGATACTTGCTTCCAAAGTAAGGAGTCGACTCCGAACCGCCCAAACAAATCGTTAGGCTTTCGAATCTTTTGAGTGTAACATCGATACGTCACAGTGTAATGCATCAGCACAATCCCCGCCTTCCCGCGAAACAGGAACACTCTGACCTGCCCACTAGCACTTCAGGTAGTGTTGCATATACAACATGTCGAGGGCACGCTGTGTTTTGTGCTGTGAACGCAAATGTACTTTGTTTTCGCTGCCAAAGGATGACGATGTGAAGGATCAGTGGTTACATTTTTTTTTCCACGATACCACTGCAGTACAATTCCAACCTTGTGTAATGTGCTCGTCATTTTACCGACGACTGCTTCTCAAATTTTGGCGAGTTCAACGCAGGATTTGCCAGCCGCTAGACCCTTAAAAATAAGTCAATACCAACTTTATTTGGACTAACAAGCGTCTCAGAACCACAAGCTGTAAGTATGATAAATACATTATGTGTACATGTTAAATTGAGTGCTTACAATATACGTTAAAGTAATTGTGCTAATCCGTGTTGTATATTTAGTACAGCTGTAGGTTTCCAGGTAAACAACGTACAAGTTAACAGTGTTACAGTTTTAATAATCCAACTCTTACCTAATAATGTGGCGGTTATTGTAGACTGTTGTCGTTCTACATGTCGTAGTATTGTACAAACTGTATCCCTTTATCGTTTAGTCACGGTAGCACTTTGCTAACGTGTCTCACATTATGGTTTTGTCAAGTGTGCAAAGTTTAGCTGTGGTCACGATCCCCTTCAAACAAAACGGTTTGCTTGTCATTATTTTAAAAACGGACTGCAGCACTACATCATTTTATTATGTAAAGGTAGGGATGTAACGATTCACCGTGAGCCGGTTGAAAATCGGTTATAATGAGTGACGATTCAAATCGGTTGAGGCTTGAACTGAATCGCAATACATTTTATGAACCGCAGGGGCCGCTATTTTCACTGCAAACCTAAACGTGGATGCTGATATTTCTTAAATGCAAAAAAATCCAAGAAAAGCACAGACAGTATTAGTTTGTTTATATTAAAGAGACTTTTTCTATTATTAATTTGTTATAAAATTGCAGTTTAGTTTTGTTATTTGAAATAAAACATTATTTTATTATACAAAGAAACGTGAAGCATTTAAGAAATAATGCAAGGGAAGTTGTTCATTTCTAATTTGTTTCAACTCATTTTTTTAAAATAAATCGTGAGTAAATCGTGAATAAATCGCATCGTGAGATCAGAATCGTGAATCGTATCGTGAGCTGAGTGAATCGTTACATCCCTATGTAAAGGTGTGTGCATTATCTTTGGAAGCTCTCGCTAACTTGCTCAGTTACTCCTCTCTGTATAATCAAAGTAATTATCAACTTTTGGATAGAGCCGTTGTTGTTCTCCCACAGCTATGACGAAAAAAGATCAACAGAAAACAATAGTCTGAATGGTTTATGAAGATAAGTTTATGAAGATAAAAACTTGTGATATGGTAATACAGATGCCATTTTTACACACAGCGTCTTTGTTTACAAAACCTTCCTGAGATAAGAACTGTGGTAATGGGCGTTTCGTTTCTGACACACAGTGTATGAAGAAAGACCAATCACAACTGATTGGGCCAGTTGGCCAATCGGAGCACACTGGACTCGCGGTAGGGAGGAGCTTAGAGAAGCGGAACATTTGAACAGCTTCGGAGGAATCGTTTAGGGATCTTTGAGAAATGGATAGATACTAAATGCTTATTTTAAGAAAATAGCACCATTTTTTTACCTTTGATGCATTTGAACATTTTGTTGGGGACTCTAATACAACATTAGGACACTTACAAAAACCTTGAAACCTGCTCTTTAAACCTACATTGGCTTTCCTATTCAGATTGCAATAAAAACTTTACTTTTTCCGACTCGTTGATATGAAACTTACTTGTTGACATTGTCCAGATTAAAATGTGTACAGCTGCACTAAATGCGCGTTCTCTCATATTTATTACACCTATATTTGTCAGAGTGACGTGCACTACCGCCGGTGGCAGTTCGCCACCGTCATGGCACTTTACCACCGCGGTGGTGCGGTTGTCACGGCCACCGTCACAGCCCTAATCTTAACCACCTATTATACTCTGTAGTATAGTCCTAGGTGGAAGTACTTTACACGAAATGGAATTACGGCGTGGAAGTGAGTATGAAACCTTAAAAGGATACTTCATACAGGAGCACTGGGGTTTGGGAATCGAAAATCAGTTCCATTTCTGAAATCATAATCGGAAGTTTAGGAATCGGATACTTGATATAAAATTTAAATTTAAATTACTCTTACCAATTCCTGTGTGTACATTTTCAGAAATGTGCATGTGTTAACTCGTTATGTGCTGATATCTAAATAAAAGGCCTTATGAAAATTAACCATATTTTTACTATACTAAAGCACAGTAACCACAAATGTACCATAGTTTTATTATAGTAACTACAGTTTAACCATGATATTTGTAGTTAAACTATGCTAATACAAATCACACAAAACACACGGTTGTTATGTTTGTAGACAAAACAGTGGTCATAAATAAATAAACAACCAGTCAATAGGCAGGCTAAATTACCATATATGTTAATATATGGTACGTTTTACTTCATTTTCAAAACTTTGGAATCGAAACTGGGAACCCATAATAATTGGAATCGACAAGCAGAATCAGTATCAATAAAATTTAAATGAATCCCAACCCTACAGTTATGCCAACTAGCTTCACCCGTAAGAACCCAAACACACTTGACCCTAAAGGAAAAATGAGGCTTATACTGGGAGATATAAAACACACCGAACAGACCACACAGAACACATTGCTGTAATTATTTTTGAAATGTCAAGAAATGTGGTCCAAATAGATTAAATGACATACATGACGTGTAATTAATACATTGCAACACCAACTTTAAAGACCCAGTGAAGCTCCTTGGAATGCACAGCATTATTTGATGTGTTGACGTAATTTCAACTGAAAAATGCAGAGAGCACGAGACATATCGAGTAGCCCCTCCCCTCTTTTAAAATAACCAAGACCGTTTCGTTTACAGCACAGTCAGCTCCATTTAATAGCTGCATTTAACAGCACCACAGTTGTATAAGTCTAATGGAACGGAATATCTGTAATGTGTCATTTGAAGCTTGTGATTTACATTGGTGTGTGACACTGACATTTGTCTTCTTTACTCATCGATGTCTGATCTCTTCCAGAGCCTTAAAGTCCCAGTGAAATAAAAAATGACAATGCCAATTTTTCATGAAATATTGCAGCGTTGATTGTAAATAGTTTATCAATGTGGGTCATTCTCTTTTTAAAAATCGTGTGCCCTCATAATCTTTAGTTAAAATCGTCTCGGGTTACTTGGCTGTAACCCTGTTCCCTGAAAAAGCGGGAACGAGATGCTGCGTTTCAAACGCTATGGGAGAATGTTCTTTGTTCGATTGGTTGTGAAGCACGTGTCAAACACGCCAAGAATTGGCTTTAAATAACCTCGGCAGGTGACGTGGCTAATTACACTCACCTGCAGGTTATAAATACGCGTGAAAGCGGATGCATCTTCAGGTTCCAACTTTGTCTGAAGGACGTCCGGGCACGCCTACAGTGCAACATTGAGGCGCAGCATCTCGTTCCCGCTTTTTCAGGCAACAGGGTTACAGCCAAGTAACCCGAGATGTTCCCTTTCAAAAGCTACACTCGATGCTGCGTTTCAAACGCTATGGGAACGAGAATACTAACGCCGCCGCACTGGAAGTGTCTGGACCCCCAAGGTTGTGTGGTGTGTGTGTGCACAAGCCGCCCCCCGGTTGCGGCCCCCATAACATATGAAAATCTGCTCTGATATACGCCTTTGGCTGGTGCGGTGGACGTAATTTCAAAGAGCACGTATTGGACACAGTAAGTGTAATCGTTCCTGCTCCGACGTCGTGAATGGCGGAGGGCAGAAGGCCTCAAGACTAAGTCTTAGATGGCCGTCCAGCCCAGGGGGTCTGGAGAGGTCAACTTCTCGATTGGCACATCAATTGCCTCCCAGATGCTTCCCCAGCCCGTGAGGGAAGCATCTGTCGTTAGCATCTTGCGACGACAACACGGACCGAGAGTGGGACCTAAAGTCAGATACCGAGATCTGAATCACATAGAAAGGGTGCGAAGCCCCTGGCACATCACCCTTATCTGCCTCTGGGGGTTGGCCCTTGGATGAAACCTTCTGGTTCTGAGCCACAACTGAAACAGTCTCATATGCAGGAGGCCCAGAGGTATCACTGTGGAAGCCGCTGCCATGAGACCTAGAATTCTTTGAAAGTGATGAATAGTGACTTTCTGGCCTAGCCTGATGCTCCTCAGGGTGATCAGGATTGATTCGACGCGTGCTGGAGACAGTTGTGCCTGCATCGCGGTCGAGTCCCATATTATCGATAAATACATTGTATTTTGCATAAGGGAGAGAACGCTCTTTGTGGCGTTGAGTCTTAACCCGAGAGCCTTGAGAAGAGCTAGGACGACATCCCGATGTCGAAGCGCTAGCTCCCGAGACTGAACTAAAACCAGCCAGTCGTCTATGTAATTCAAAATGCGGATGCCCTGGAGTCGCAGAGGAGCCAGAGCTGCATCCATGCATTTCGTGTATGTGTGGGGTGACAAGGCAAGGCCGAATGGAAGAACCCGATACTGGTAAGCGTCGCCCCCTAAAGCGAACCTCAGGAATTTCCTGTTTTGTGGCAAGATCTCTATGTGAAAGTATGCATCTTTGAGATATTTACGAACCAGTCGTGTGACTGAATTTGAGACACAATCATCTTGATTGTCAACATTTTGAATTTGTGCGTCTTCAGGTAGCGGTTTAATCCGCGAAGATCTAGAATCGGACGCAACCCCCCATCCCTCTTGGGAACTAGAAAATACCGGCTGTAATATCCTGTCTCTCTGTCGGGTAGGAGAACACGTTCTATGGCTCCTTTGTCCAGCAGAGCTTGTAATTCTTGTGCCAACAGATGCGCTCGCTCCGGTTGCATGGAAGTTGAAACTATGTCGTTGAAACGCGGAGGGCGATATGCAAATTGAATCCTGTAGCCCTTGGCTACAGTCCTTTCTACCCATGGAGAGATACCTGGCAGTAGTTTCCAAGCTGCCAGCTTCTCTGAAAGGGTTATCAACGCCAGCACTTCATCTTGTTGGGGGGATGCCAAATGCCCGACGTCCTGAGGCGTGACAGGAGACAACCGAACATTTAGCGTTCTTTTTGGAACCGCTAATCCCAGAAACGCCAGTGGCAGCGGAGATTGCAAAGCGGCCCTGTGAGGGTGCCGAAGAGGAGCCTCTAATTTCTCTTGGAATTTTACGCACCCCTCCTCGGGCACACATGTCTCAGGATCTCTTCTTCTTGGCAGAGATGAAGCACCTCAGACTGACCCTCCCGAGGCGGCCTGAGGGGCATGGTGGGCCGCTCCCCTGCCTCTGCGAGGGGGGGGTGCGATTCGCCACACTCTCCCTGATGGCCTCGCACCTCAGGTAGACCGGACCCACCCGAGACTGTGTGCCTGGTCGGGACTGGGGAACTGGTCCGGAGTGGGTGGCCGACACTCCAGATGCTTGAGCACGATGGGGGAGATACCTCACGAATGCCTCCTCGTGGCGTTTCGCCTCCCGGAACCTGGTGACCACGGTGTTCACCGCGTCTCCAAACAGTCCGGAAGGCGAGATCGGGGCATCAAGGAGGAAAGTCCCTGTCTTTGATGCCTGTGAGGTTAAGCCACAGATGCCTCTCCATGGTGACCAGTGCAGCCATAGAACGGCCGATAGCACGGGCCGTCTGCTTGGTAGCACGGAGAGACAAATCTGTGGCCCGGCGTAGCTCTTCAAACGCCGTCTCATCAATCACCCCGTCAGTGCTCACATCATCCAGCAGGTCAGCCTGGTACGCCTGCAAAACCGCCATGGTGAGTAGGGCAGCACCAGCCTGACCCGCTGCCTGAAAAGCCTCCCCCACCAGCGCAGATGTAAGCCTGCAAGGCTTGGTGGGGAGAGAAGGCTTTTTCAGGGACGACGATGTCCCAGGGGAGAAGATAGCTCGCCAGCGTCTCTTCCACACGGGGCACCGTCGTATACCCCCGTGGTTTCGCACCAATGATAGTCGAATAAA
Source organism: Triplophysa rosa (assembly GCF_024868665.1). NCBI lineage: Eukaryota > Metazoa > Chordata > Actinopteri > Cypriniformes > Nemacheilidae > Triplophysa > Triplophysa rosa. Next base: position 3,797,925 of record NC_079912.1, read on the forward strand.
TCGATGTCGATGGCACGAACACACGGGAGGAATAAGGCTTCTGCCACGAGCGAGATAATTCGTTGTGGAGATCCTCAAAAAAGGGGAGAGCGCGATGTTGTGGCTCCTCCCCCCGGCCACCCGACAGATATCTGTCATCTAGCTTTGAGCCTCTGGGGCCTCTTGCTCCTTCAGCCAGTCGAGCTTGAGGCGGTCGACTGCCTTAGTCATCGCCCCGAGAAGCTCCTCAAGCGCCGTGTTGTCGCTAGAGGAACGTCCCGAGACGGCACTATCCAACCCCGCAGAAGCAAGGGATGCCTCTTCCTCCGCCCGATCCGAAGAAGCGCTGGCGCACGCTTCGGATACGGACATGAGGCCATCGCAGTTTGGCGAGCGCACAGGAGACGCGGACAGACCCGCCTCTCGTGCTTCGGCTAAATCAAACCGCGAACCCCAGGACGAGGAAGAGGCGGCTCGGTCTCTCTTAAAAAATGAGAGCAGAGAACTAAGTACTCGGATGCCGAGAACATCACAGAGTTCGCACTCTCCCTCAAGCCCCAGGGCAGCATGGTCAGCCCCCAAGCACTCAAAGCAAAACTCATGCTTATCAAGATCGGAGAGGAGCCTCTCACAAGGAGGCGCACATCTCCGATCTCAGTCAGACATGATTATGTAGATTATATATTTAGGCTAAGTGACAATGTGCTTAGTGACTAAATGTATATAAACTACTTCACTAGGCTTTCTTTCTTTTTCCTCTTTTCACGTAGGAGAGAGTAAGAAAAACACAAGAAAAGAGGGAGACTTCTTCCTCACAACACGTACACACAAAGTGGTCCTTGAAGACAAAAGAACCTGAAGTACGCGTCCGCTTTCACGCGTATTTATAACCTGCAGGTGAGTGTAATTAGCCACGTCACCTGCCGAGGTTATTTAAAGCCAATTCTTGGCATGTTTGACACACGTGCTTCACAACCGGTCGAACAAAGAACGTTCTCCCATAGCGTTTGAAACGCAGCATCGAGTGTAGCTTTTGAAAGGGAACTGAAAATGCACCTCCTTCCTGTAATGACTATCCATCTTAAATGACATATGTTAGACGGCTCGGGCAGAGCATCCGTTAACTCCTCCCCTTCAACTGTCAGTCTGCTGCCAGTTCCATTTAAAAATGCGATGGCTGTTTTTATACATCAATTCGCAGAGAAAGACGAAAGCCAAGCCCACTATTTTTCTCATTAGAAATTCTATTTCCCTCAGAAATGCATCAAAATACAGAAGTAAATACGATTGCAACTTCCGGTTCACTGGGACTTTAACATATAACATTCTGTGTAGACTTAAAACGGGTTAGATAAGTTTTGTTTTCTCAGCGGATTTGCTTGTATGATCAGCCTATATGATCCGCTCTGTGCAGTCGTTTCTCTTACCTGGAGCACACTTGCGTGCAACCGCTCTAGTGCACTATGTGTCATTCATCATGTAGGACACAATAAAAGTGCTAACAAGTGACTAATTTGAGGCATCGTTTTAGCGGCTTTCATTTAGAAACGAGGGTCTGAAATGTAGAATGATGTCATGAAATTTCTATACTTTTCTGAGCGGACATGTGAGACTGCAAATTTGTCAGCTCTTTGGAGAATATGAGTTTATTGATATGTTTGTTGAGTCCTTAAGGCTAACTTATACACTCACCTAAAGGATTATTAGGAACACCATACTAATACGGTGTTTGACCCCCTTTCGCCTTCAGAACTGCCTTAATTCTACGTGGCATTGATTCAACAAGGTGCTGAAAGCATTCTTTAGAAATGTTGGCCCATATTGATAGGATAGCATCTTGCAGTTGATGGAGATTTGTGGGATGCACATCCAGGGCACGAAGCTCCCGTTCCACCACATCCCAAAGATGTTCTATCGGGTTGAGATCTGGTGACTGTGGGGGCCATTCTAGTACAGTGAACTCATTGTCATGTTCAAGAAACCAATTTGAAATGATTCGAGCTTTGTGACATGGTGCATTATCCTGCTGGAAGTAGCCATTAGAGGATGGGTACATGGTGGTCATAAAGGGATGGACATGGTCAGAAACAATGCTCAGGTAGGCCGTGGCATTTAAACGATGCCCAATTG